>NC_050190.1:17971543-18159043 GCF_008315115.2 Sander lucioperca | reverse complement strand
CCTAAAAGGAAGTTTTTCCTCACCACCGTCGCACCAAATGCTTGCTCGTGGGAAATTGTTGGGTCTTTGTAAATTATAGAGTGTGGTCTAGACCTACTCTATTTGTGATGTGTCTTGAGATAACTCCTGTCATGATTTGATATTACACATAAAATTGAATTGAATTGAACTAAATATAAAGCAACAGCCAGCAGCTGGTTAGTTTAGTTTAGCACAAAGCCTGAAAGCAGGGGGAAATGGCTGGCTTTGTCGTTTTTACAATTAGTGTTTTGTACGAATTTTACAAACAAGATACATCATGTTAATTAGTGAGCTTTGAAGGTGTTGGAAGGCATTTTCTTTCAAATTTGGCTCAGGCTAGCTGATTTCCCTATGCTTCCAGTCTTTTATGCTAAGGTAAGCTAACCATCTCCTGGCTGTAGCTTAATATTGAACAGACAGCTTATGAGAGTGGTGTCGATATTTTTTTTTTAAATTTTATTTAACCTTTATTTAACCAGGTAGGCCAATTGAGAACAAATGCTCATTTGCAACAACGACCTGGCCAAGACGAAGCATAAACGTGCAAGACAACATTAAGTTACACATTCAATACGCGAAATACAAACATACAAAAGTACAGTGAAGACTCTACCAAAAATACAGATCTAATATCAAATCAATAAAAAGTTTGTGCAATGAGATGTCTAAGTAGTATGGCAATAACGCAGAACAATACAGTAGTCCAAGTAAAAATACTGAGCGTAGTACAGATTCTACAGTTTGTGCAGATGGAGTTAGTGCAAAAGAGCATTAAACAAATATTAAACAATCGTCTCATGTAATTCTCAGCAAGCAAGCTAATAAGCGTACTCCCCAAAATGTCAAACTATTCTTTTAACTTTTAAGCTATCTATATTAGCATAGATCTTCGCGGTTGTGATTGTGTTTATAGTGATCTCCTGTATGTCTGCATCTCAGGTAACCTGGACAGACACGAGGAGATGGAGAAACTGGTGGCTAAGTTCCTGGGCGTGGAGTCAGCCATGACGTTTGGGATGGGGTTTGCAACCAACTCCATGAACATACCGGCACTGTCTGGCAAGGTAAGACCACAAGTGATAGATGTTTCCTTGGTAGAGCTGCGATGTATTCTTGCTGCACACTTCTCCCTTCATTTGCTGTCTCCGCTCTTTAATCTGCTATCTGTTTCCTTCTCAGATTTCCTGTATGTTGTCACGGCACTTTCTCTCCTCTTTTTCCTCTCTCTCTCTGTCTGTCCTATGTCTCATTGTCTCTCTCCATATATTATATGAATGTTAAGTTGTCATTGATGAAATGCATTTTCTATCAGGCACTTTTGTTTGTGGAGTAGATTTAGCTAACCATTCCATAACATCACGCCATAACAGATCACCGGTAGCACCAAGTACACAGAGACACAAAGCCACCCTGTGGCCTCATATCAGGAGGACCCACTTCCGGTTCACACAAGCAATTGGTGGCTTGGCTACGTGTCAGAGTGTAAAATGACAGAGTCACAATGCTGTTGATGCTGTTTGTTTGGTAGATATTAGTCTATATCCAAGACCTTTCCACTTCTGGGATTGCTCTGGTGCCACCGGAAATTCCTAACATTACTAAAGTGATTTGTAAGTAGGTCTGTATGTATAACACTATCCACTATGTCAGATGGATAACAACAACAACTCTGTATGAGGCATTTGTACGTAATAAGGTTTGTCCGGTATCCTGCAGGGCTGTCTGATTCTGAGTGATGAACTGAACCATGCCTCTCTGGTCCTGGGTGCCAGACTCTCCGGGTCCACCATCAGAGTCTTCAAACACAACAGTGAGTCTGTGATCATCCTCTTATAAGAATGTCTCCTACCTGCATTTATAGGGTCCATTTATTGTTCTTATTTATGTTTCAGTCCCCTAGTTGATAAGATAAGATAGACTTTATTAATCCCACACTGGGGAAATGCCTTTGTTACAGCAGCTCACAAGAAAAATACACATTAAATAGACATAGGAAACAAATATACAGAAAGTATTATAAGAAATAGAAAAAAATAGAATTAGGTATTCTAATTCTATTTTTTTCATTCATTGCTTCCTTCTCTAAAAGTCTCTACAGCTTTTATTTCCTTTATCATCACACACTTAAGCAGTAATGATTTTCTTCCATATCCTTCCACATGCTGTATGTCACCACTGTGAGGTAATTTATTCTCATCACTTTGATTCATACAGTGGTAGAAATACATTGCAATACGCAAACGCACACTTATGGCGGCGTTAGCTCTGCATTCTATGTCTTGTTTTAAAGGAACACGACGACTTATTGGGACTTTAGCTTATTCACCGTAACCCCCAGAGTTAGATAAGTCCATACATACCCTTCTCATCTCCGTGCGTGTTGTAACTCTGTCCGACAGCTCCACCGGTAGCTTAGCCTAGCACAGATCCTGAAGGTAATCGGTTCCAACTAGCCTACTGCTCCGAATAAGTGACAAAATAAACGTCACAGCGTGTACAAATAACAAGGTCACATGAGACACAGCCATCTTCTAACCGTATATAAACTGGGAACTATATTCTCAGAAAGGTGAAGCATTTCTACTTCTGCTACTTGGGCGGAGTGATATGCTTTGCAGCACCTGAGAAGCCCCGAGCAGATCAGCAGTGCTTCGCCTTTCTGAGAATATAGTTCCCAGTTTATATACGGTTAGAAGATGGCTGTGTCTCATGTGACCTTGTTATTTGTACACACTGTGACTATACAAATCACACCATGTAAATAGGAACATGTTGGCGTTATTTTGTCACTTATTGGGAGCAGTAGGCTAGTTGGAACCGATTACTTTCAGGATCCGTGCTAGGCTAAGCTACCGGTGGAACCGTCGCACAGAGTTACAACGCGCACGGAGATGAGAAGGGTATGTATGGACTTATCTAACTCTGGGGGTTACGGTGAATAAGCTAAAGTCCCAATAAGTCGGCGTGTTCCTTTAAGTCTTTTATCGTAATTTGAGTATTTAGAAAAGTCTGACCAACCCACATTGTTTTTTGCTTATTTGAAGTAATATTCCATTTTCATGGAAAACATTTTGACATGTAACATTAAGAAAAGCACAGGTGTAAATAATAAAATGAATGATGTCTGCTTCAGGTACTGTGCATGCTGGCTAACGTAGTGGTTATCTGAGGACGGGTGATTCGGTGGTTGTCTCGCAAGAATAACAAAAAGACGCAACTGGCATCGCTCTGTCTGATCAGTGCGCCCAAATAGGCAGTTTGGTCTACGTCGCGTTTTGCATCCTTCTAACGCGCTCTGTCCAATCAGGGCCTAAACTCATTCTATTTCTGTGGTCAATGTACAGTGCTGAGCGCCATTTTCTTTGGAACTAGTCAAACAGGCAAACACGGAAAACAGTTCAATGTTCATTCTACTCTCATTCAATTTCAACGATTGAAACTGTTGTCGAGTGTCTCACTTTCTTCTAAACAATCTCCAGTTGACAACAGACTGCGATTGTTTGGTTTTTCTGCCACCACTGTTGATACCGTAACTTTCATTTCCCCAGTATAATGCAAGGATCTCTTGATTCTCCTGTCAGATATGCAGAGCCTTGAGAAACTGCTGAGAGAGGCCATCGTTCACGGGCAGCCCAGGACTCACAGACCATGGAAGAAGATCCTCATTGTGGTAGAGGGCATTTACAGGTAGCTTACCCATTTCTTTCATGAGATGGATATTTAATAAAAACCTTCCAGGCATTTTAAAGGTGCAGTTGAGAACATTGATGACATTCAGCCACTAGATGTTGCACTCCCCCGTTCTACTGCATTCACGTCACTGCAAGTGGTTGCCAGGCAACTACTATTGGCTCACAAGCCTTGTTAAAAGCTGGAACCAAATGTAAGACATCTTACACAGAGATAAAAAATTTAAATTCACAATCAAAATTATATATATATATATATATATATATATATATATATATATATATATATATATATATATATATATATATATATATATATATATATATATATAATTTTTTTTTTTTAAAAAAACTGATACTTTATTCCGCACTTTTTCTATGAGCTTTGTGGATGTATTATTTATTTTTGTAAATATTTTTTTTTCTAGATAAGTGTCATCAATGAAACCTTTTTGTTGTCGTTGTACAGTATCTCTTCATTCTTTTGATTTGGTTTCTGACCTTTTTGAGCTTTGTGTTTCGAAGTTATTCAAATGGTAAAGCGTTGGTGAAGATAACAACATAATGGGGGGGGGGGATACAGCATAGCATCGCCATATTTTCCGTGGCAATACTGTATCAATACACAGTATCGATCTATTATTACATATGTGTTGGTCAGTTTGTCTGCTTGACAATCCCATTCAATAAAATTGAAGTGAGATGAACAGACAGACAGATGTTGACAAAGTTTCCTTTTGGGGACATCATTTGAAATTAGGAAAAGTTTGAAGTTGGAAAAAAGGTGAAAAAAAATTGCAGAATATTGCAATCTGTTTAAAATCGCAATAATATCGTATTGTGACATAAGTATCGTGATAATATATCGTGAAGCCTCTGGTGATTCCCCATCCATACAACATAATAGGACGTGTTGTCAGTTCAGGGACAGGGACATCAAGGTTTACAGCATTTACACAAATTAGGCTAAGAAGTGTAATTAGCCAAAAAGCAGTGGAACATAGGAGTTACCAGCTTTAAAATCCCCATGATGTTCCTACTGGTTTCAACGTGAACACCGCCTTAACATCTTAATTGCACAAGCAGAAGATTCATCAGATTTTGTGCATTGGTAACTGTTTCAAATCAACAGATTTTAGATTGAAGTTCTATACTTCTTTTAAAGCTACTTCTCTGTATTAGCTTAAACATCGGGCAAAGCATGTATGTGAGTAAGAGGCTTACACAAACACATACAAAAAAAACAACCTTATCTTCTATTGATGGTTCATGTGGTTCCATTAGATTCAGCAGTATCAACACTCCCGGGACTGGATTGCAGGTTGACAGAGCTGATTCAGTGCTTGGTTAGCTTTTACTGGTTGTTGCAACGTTGGTGCTGCAAGAAGCTGCACTATACAGTAAAGCAATCTGCAGCTACAAGGTGCAAGCAAATCATGCACTTGCCTGTGACAGTTACGTTATTTCCACGAGTTAGCATACCTTTATGTTAACATATTTGAGGCATGCTATTTGAGACGTAATCTTTGAGACATGCGTTTCCCAGCAGTTTACTTAGACCTTGAGTAGGGAACAGATAGCACTCCCCTGAGCTGAGATTTCCTGGGTTGTCAGGGAAGCAATGAACATGAACACATCGGGAACGTTTGCTTGACACTGGCTATCCCTTGCCTTTTCCTCCCTGCAGCATGGAGGGAAGTGTAGTGCGCCTGCCAGAAGTGATTGCCCTGAAGAAGCGCTACCGGGCCTACCTTTACCTGGACGAGGCCCACAGCATAGGGGCACTGGGGCCGAGAGGGAGAGGGGTGGTCGATTACTTTGGCCTAGACCCCTGTGATGTGGACGTCATGATGGGCACATTTACCAAGAGCTTTGGCGCTGCAGGGGGATACATCGCAGGGAAAAGGGTGAGGATGGAGGATTGTACGTTTTTATTTTATTGCCGTTTTTATTTGTTTTTGAAAGCAGGGTTCTAAAGAAAGATGTACACGAGACGAGATAAGGGTGGCAGCGTAGAATGAGCTGAACTTTAGCTCTTGTAGTGACAAGACGTGGATAGTTTTCCAGTTCAGTAACCCAGTGTTCTTACTGGGTTACTAAACTAGGAAAAACAGTCAAGTGACAACGTTTTATAAATAAATAAACAAAAAACAAAACAAAAAAAGGAGTCTCAGCAGATGTGTAACCAAGTTTTAAAATGACAAACTGTTAAATGGCTTTTGTCACCGACTCCCGTCACCTTCACTGCATTCTCTGTGATTTTTTTTTTTTCCCCCTTCATTTTTAAAGAAAGCCGGCATTGAGGCATGAAGTCAGTGTCAAGTTAGGATGAAGCTTACAATAAAGTGTCGATAACCTGCATGTCTTTCAAACTTTGTGACAAAACCGTACCTATGGATGATAGTTTAAAGTTCTGTTTTCTAAGAGGAAGGACAACATCTGAACAGTGTTTTTTTTTTGTTTTTTTTTAAATCAGTACTACATCACATTTTCCCTAAATATACTGCATAAAATGTAGTTTGCTTTGGAGTCCAGAGCCTATAATATTCTTACAACGTGCAAAACAGTATACTTCCCATGATCTTTTGAAATGTCAATGATTATAACCAACTGTGAATATTTTTTTAATGCTAATAGAGCGAATAAGGGTCATTTTCCCACAGTAAAGTACATCTTAAGGAAGCCATGTCAAGCCTTAGTTACAGAGAGCTCTGAACTCTCCATGGTCAGATTTGTGAAGTAATTAAATCTTTTTATGCACATCTACTTACATCTCCTGTGTATCTGCTGGGGTTTAGGAGCTTATTGAGTACCTGCGCTCCCATTCCCACAGTGCGGTCTACGCCACCTCCATGTCTCCTCCGGTAATGGAGCAAATCATCACTTCTATGAAGTGCATTATGGGAGAGGATGGCACAACAATGGGTGAGTCCTACAACAATATTAAAGGTACCCTGTGGAGTTTTCGACCTAGTAGTGTTATTGAAGCATTTTTTTTTTTTTTAAATAAGTGGGTCCCCGTTTTGTTTGTCTGACACACATGCAGGTGGGTAATAATATTAATGTTCAGTCGGTCGCACCATTGGTTTCACACGGATGAAACTAATGTAAACAATGCAGGTTTTAAAATGTTTGGCTTTGCAAATGTTTTATGAGAAAGGAAAAAGCATTCAACACATTTGTAAGAACTCAAAAGATACACATAATGTGTTTTGAAAAGAAACACTGAAGGTAAACATAGCTTTTATTGGTTTACAAGACAACTCCTCAGGGCACTTTTAAACTTAATGCTTAGAAAGCTCCCTGACTAAGACTTGGATGTAATGAAAAGTCTACCCATTTCATTTACACATAATGTGTCAATATGTCTTTGACTGTATTAACTAGGCCCCAATGTCCTGTACCTATTTTTTTGTTTTGTTATTTTCTGAGGCCGATAGATAAGCGCTCTCTGTTCAACAAAGAGTTGAAAGCACACTGAATTGCCATTCCTTGAACCTTGTTTTTGTTGTTTGTATTTTTAAACCAAGAGTGACATCTAGTTGGGTCAACAAATACAACTAATGGTTCATGGACGTAAGAGATAAGACAACTTTGTCATTATATTACAATGAATGCAACGGAATTACGAGTGCACCTCCCAGCAATGCTTAAAGGTGCTCTAAGCGATGTGACGCATTTTTTTAGGCTACAACGTTTTTTTGTCACATACAGCAAACATCTCAACAGCTTGTGTCTTTAAATATTAACCGTGACAAACAAACAAAATGAGACCCCTGTTGGAGTCCTCGTATCCCGACTACAAAGAGAAGCTCCTTGATGTCCTCAGAAATAAAGGGTTTATTAAAATAGCTTCAAATGCTCAAGCTGCTTGCTTCAAAGTAGCCTACAGCTCAAACCGTACCACTGCCAGGCTAATTAATTATGACATGACGGGACCAACAAAGTCAATGATGAACATGCGTCAGATACTTTTATAGCTAATCCTTTAAGAGGGACGACCATCAGATTAGCATTGCCGTTGTCTGGGTGAAGTGAATCTAACCTTAGCTGCTGTAATTGTCATCAGATGCCACCGGGAATCAGTGCACACTATTGAAATCTAAGACTGACTCAATGTCACAATAGTCTTATTAGACCAGTTATTCCTCAAAGAGAGTTGAAGCTGCATCAATTTTAGATAAAGTAAATAGTATATCTCTTCTACTCATCCATGATTGCAAGGGTAGTCCAGAAACATCTTGGTTATGTAAGATTTAGCCTTTGTTTTCTTCACCCCAAACTGTCATTTTTGTTGCTGGCATAGACTATCATTTGTATGGTCAGAAAAACACTATGGACCTGTATGTCTTTGTAACAATGACCCACACAGAATGACCCAGTTGTACATTGTACTGTATATAGACGAAGCTTGATAAACTAAATGATCAAACACTTTGATAGAAGTGATTTTAATTTCCATTCGAATTTGCTGTCAACTCTCATGTTTTCAAAATGTCTTCTCATCATCCCCAGGCTGTGAACGTGTGCGACAGCTGGCAAAGAACACGGTCTATTTCCGCAAGAGGCTTCGAGAAATGGGCTTCATCATCTACGGCAATGAGGGCTCACCTGTCGTACCCATGATGCTCTACATGCCCGCCAAGATAGGGTGAGCCTCGAGCTTTGGCCAGCTGCTGTTAAGACTTCATGCACTAACTCCCCCCTGGATCAACGCAGTGTGATCAAATCATATGATTGGATATCAGCTGATAATATTTTTTGATTTCTGACATTTTACAGCGACAATGCACAGCTCCTTAGCAGTACCAGAGTTAGCTTTAAGCTAATTTTCATCTTGGAGATACATTTGTTTGTCTGAAACATACTTTGAATGCAGTGTAAGACTTTAAACTTTACATGTACGTTACATAATTTATCTCTTCATAGGCCAATTATAAATATGCCTAAATATATCTTAATAGATGCTGATAGCTGATTTAGATTTTTTTGTGGAAACCAGATCAAAACAATTTATAGATAGATAGATAGATAGACTTGACATTACAAATTTACATTTTGAGCACTCCTTAGTTTGTGGATTTCCGAGAGTTGTTCATTTTCACTAATATTTTTAGACTGTCTTAGACCACGTATGATTTTTTGAAATTGGGCGTAGTCTCTAACCCTAACCCTTTTTAATGCGTTTATGAAACCCATAGTGTGTTCTTGTGTCTCCACATGTTTGTCCCCCCAGAGCGTTTGCCAGGGAGATGTTAAAGAGGAACATCGGGGTGGTGGGCGTTGGCTTCCCCGCTACACCCATCATCGAGTCCCGGGCACGTTTCTGCATCTCGGCCGCCCACACAAAAGATGTGCTCGACACGGTAACTAATCGCTTTTACTACTGTACAACCGTTTAGACAGATGGGGAGACAAAATTTCTCACTTAAAATGGCAAAGAATTAGATCTCAATTTGAGAACATTTATTAAAACAAATTACAGCTCTCCTGTTCCAAGTTGGTGAAATGACTTTCAATTTCAATCAGTCTAATGGTGGGGAAACTGTCAGTAGTTGGCAAGGACACTCCATTCTGACCCCAAATGTCTTCTTCTAGAGATGTCTTTGAGCCACTTCAGACACGCTGAATCCGTCCCAGCACTGTCTGTCAGCTGGTTAACCCCGCAGGTTAATGTACAGTGTATTCACACTATATTCCATTTTTTGTTTAGAGTTTAGACCGCCACTCTAACCCTCCTATTTCCTCATTGTGTTGCTCTACGTCAGTGCAGACTGTTCAGCTTTGATCGCTCTTGGCAACACATCAAAAAGCCACCCACTCAACTCACAACAAGGGCTCCTCTTCTACTATGCTGAGCTCACTGCAGACCTGCATGCTCGTGCTCTTCCAGTCACCGTCTTCAACTTCAGCCTGTATCTCATTTCAGCATAAATATGGATCATTTCACACAGTGGCTGAACCTTCTCTTCTCTCGTCTAATTGGGGTGTCCTTGTGGCTCAGATGCATACTCTGTCTCCAGGAAGTGCTGCCGTTATCCATTCCCATTCCTCTTCTTGCTCTTTAAAAAAAAAAAAAAAAAAGAATATAAATAAAGTGAAGACAGGGAGTGGGAGTATTGTAGTGCTTTTATCCGTCACGATGTTAACGTCTCTTTGTTAGCCTCTCTCTCTGTATCATTCTCTCGTACGTTGATGCGTCATGTCAATTTGTGTCTCTTTTATCTCCTGGTGAGCTTTCACAATTTTTCCCCACGCATGTACGCATAGACGTCAATTCTTTTACTTGTGTCCTTCTGAATACCTTTTATTTCACTGAATGCATTAATATCCTAAACCTGAAACAAATGCTAAATCATACTAATCTCCACTGTCCTCCTGAAGTGAAAATTGACTTTATTTGGGGCTTTCTGTGGCCAAAGGGGTATAATAATGCCATTCAACTGCAATGCATGGCAACAGTAGGACTGGATGTAAATGCATACAAAGTCAATTGAAAGACAATAATAGAGATGAATAGATGCAGATTTACTATAAGTGCCACAAACTGATGTAAAGACCCATCAGGTTGAAGCTGCACTAATCAATATGTTTATGTTTTAGTTGTTTTTTTTTTAGTATGTGTAAAGTGAAAGGTGTCGCTCGAAAGTAACGAACCCACAGAGAACGATCACCCGACTCAGCTCTATGGACCTTTTTAACATTTCTCAGCTCATTGTTTTGGTTCTTTAGCTCGCAACTTTACGGTTTTGGTTCAGCTAAAGAGCCAAAAGGAAAGTAAATATTTAAGGAATATATATTTTTTTTTTTAAGACTTCTTTTTGGGTGAAGAGTTTGAGCCAGAATGAGCACTTCCTGCTGTCTTAAATAACATATCTGTATGAACTCGTCGCCTCCTGTGCCATAACAAGATGCCCCACTGGTGACTTCACTTCACACCCAAGTAATAGGAATGAAAAATGGGAAAGATTGGGTCCGTCTGTAGCATTAAAAGTCAGTGGTGTTTTTTTTTTTTTGTTTCAGCCCAAGTTTGTGATTTATTCTCACAAGACGTGTGTTTTTCCATAAAACTCTTGCTTGTTGCAGCTTTAAATGTTCCTTGAGCCACATATTGCCCTTCATGGTGACAGCTTATTTATTATATAAATGTCTCCACAGGCGCTGAGTGTCATCAATGAGGTAGGAGACCTTCTTCAGCTCAAGTATTCCCGACGCAAAAGACAGCCGTCTTTGGCCCGGCCCTTTGATGATAATGTGTATGAGGACATTGACGACTGATGAACCACTCCGCTCCTAAAGTGGCGTGAACCAGAACAACCCCAGAAAACATAGAACAGGTCAAGATGGATCACAAGTCTTCCACAAGGACCGAGATGTGCGCAGGTGCCCCTTGTCACTCGCTTTCCATAATGTAACCCCCAACAAAAGAAAACTACTTAAAACTATTGTCTTATTCAACTTTGCCTTACATAACCATGCCAAACTTGGTGGTGCACTGAAACACCACACTTCTGCTTTTTCTTGTGTACTTTTTATGTGTGTGTGTGTGTGTGTGTGTGTGTGTGTGTGTGTGTGTGTGTGTGTGTGTGTGTGTGTGTGTGGGAATATAGATCTAAAGTGAACTTCATCGGGGTAAAGTTAGAGATTACTTTCAAACATTAATCAAAAGGCTTGTTCTTTCATCCAGTAGCGTTCAGATCAGTGATCACTGCCATAGGCCGAAAGCACTGGATGTTGCACTGTTTACACAAGGCCATGTGAGTGACCAGATTTCATTCCTGTCTGTTTTGTTAGCAAGATATCGTACCAAGTAAAATGGATTTTAAGGATTATGTAAATAATGATCCAGATCTGGACTGCCGTTGGACGACTATAGCATTACAGTTTACTCTATTAATGTGCTAATGGGAGAACCTTAACATCCACCTGGCATTCTTTTGAGACTTGTTTTTGGTGGCAGTGCACACTCTACTAGGGGGCTTCTAGTTTTGTCCAAGTTGGTTTTTGTATATTCAAACAGGTAGAACTTTTTTCCCATTTTTTTATTTTTTTATTTAGGGAATAAGACTAGTCAAAAAAGCCCTGCTGATGACACCTTGAACCTGACTTTACACATTTTTGAACCAACCAACATTTTAGATCATGTTATATTGTTTGTCAGAAGATAATTACCCCGATCAATGCAAGGACTGAATTAATTTGATGTTTGGGTAAATATGATTATTCTTTTTGTTTCTTTCAAGAGTTAGATTGGAAGATCAATACCACTTTCATGACCGTTTGGTAAATATGAATCTACAGCTAGCAAGCGCTTAGCTTACCCCAGCCTAAAGGAAAATAGTTCCAGCCCGTAACTTTCTTTAAAACCAAAAATTGTAACTTTTACATTTTGGTTTTTGTACCGTTAAAACAAACTGTTTTCAGTTGTTTTTTTATGCCAAGCTAAGCTAATTACCTGATGGCTCTAGCTTCATATCTATCATACAGTCACAAGAGTGTTATCAATCCCCTATTCTAAATTTAAAACAAAGCAAAGTGTATTTCCAAAAATACTTTCTTTAAATTCAGGTCAGTATGGTGCAAGTGCAGGTCAGGTTAAATGTCTAATGTTTGCTACAGTAAGCTAATCTACTAAGCATAATTTGCATTTTTTAAAAGCCATTAAAAAACTTGTGAAAACAGTCATGAACTACAGCTCGACAATTTAATTTTCCTCAACTAACACCAGCTCTGGATCAGTGGAACTGTGCCAAAATGGAAATGGTTTAAAAAGTAGTGATCATGTCATTAGCCATATTATCGTAGTGTAACAGAGTAAATTGCCCACACACAGAGGAAAACAAACATATGCTGTATAGCCCCAACAATCAGAGGCTGATATCTTCTTAAATGGACTGTACATGGCATTAGCAAAATCCATCAAAATCAGCAAGCACATCTGCATCAATTCCAAATGCAGGATGGAAAACACTGTTTGTAGTGTAACACTCAAGTGGACAGCTAATTAGTCAGTCATTAGTCTGCCAAACATTTCATTGCATCTTTTGTTCAGTAAATGAATTATCAATTTTATCCAAACAAGTTCATTTAGCCTACTATTTAAATTTATAAGTGATTTTTTTTTCTTAAACGACAGGCTTAAAGTTTTTTGTCATACCTTGACAATTTTAAATTATCAATTACAGAATTATCAATTTGCATAATTTGATTGCATCTCCATTGACATTGCAACAAATTCTATTTAGCATTTTCCAGTGAAAACATTCAAGTACATAATTAAATAAAGCTTAAATAAATAAGCACTACACCAAACACACACATGGAATATAATTTTAAAAGTACAAAAAGCTCTTAAAAGGATACAATAGAGTGTATCTATCGCCTGTCAGTGGTTAAACTATTAAAAGAAATTGTATTTTACTGACTAATAAAAATACCAGTTTTCATATACAGTGTGATAACTTTAAGCTTTAGTGCGTAACTTTTTGATATTGATGAACGTCTGTTACATTCAAGCCATTGCCAAATGAGTTGCTACAAAGCTAATTGTGGGGTGGGTGGGGGGAGGGGGCGGTGCACGGTCACAGAAGGTTTGTATCACGTGGACGCGCCGACAGTGTTGTTGTCATTACTTGGAATTCCTCATGGGGGCAGCAGAAACTACGCACTATAGCTTTAAGGAAGCAACACTGTAAGTCAGTCGAATAGTAAATCACAGCTACTGAAAAGGAATGCAAAGAAATGTCTTTTGAAACTTGAATGGGGAATTTTAAACCCTAATTGTCCGTTACACATGGATTTGGCTGGCCGCTCGTTCACACAGCTATGATACATGTCACCATCACTGGCATCCTTCAGTGTTATTGTATGTTTATTTTTTTACTTGATCAACTTGGTGTGTATTTGTACAGTTTAATGTATTACAGATGACCTCAATCATGAAGTTTAATATGACCCACAAACTTGTGACTGTCAAATTAGTCTTACTTTTTTTATTCAAAGACCAATATCTGCCCAATATACTATACTGGTTCAGTTTATCAAAGCTCTAGTTTTTAGTCACTCTGGGAGGTGCAGGAGGTTATATTTAGATAATTATATCTCCAGGCAAGACAGAAGAACATCTAAACTATTAAGTCTAGTCTGGATGTGATTCACCGCTGATTGTAATATCCTTCATTTCAACCCTATCGCTTAGGTGCTTATTGCTCTACGTTGTTTTAATGCCTTGTAAAACAAAGTGCTATCTTTGTGCTGTGACTTAGGGGACTTTCACACCTGCCTCGTCTGGTCCGGACCTTTGGACTTTTCAGTTTGATCCGAACCAAAATTACAGGTGTGAAACCTTCCCCGGACCACGGTCCGGACCAAACGGCCGAAATTTGGTCCGACCAAAAGTGGTATCCGGATCAAACTGACACACTGACCGAACCATGGTCTGGTTCGTTTAGGGTGAAAGCATTTTTTGGATGGTTCGGACCAAATTCAGGAAACTGGCAGGCTATCATTGTGTTATAAGACCGTGGAAGCTCCTTTTTAAGGAATAGCTTAGCTCTCTGCTATCAGAGCTTAGAATACATCAGCAGTTTACTTGTTAAGTGGTAGTAAATGTCTGAATAAATGCTGCAGAAAGAAAGTTCCCATGTCTTGCTTCTGAACATCGCAACAAAACAAAAAAAGCCGCAGCAGTAGGGGAGAGCAGCAGTCGTAGGACGTAGTTTTGTTACGTATAGATCTTTAGTGTGCTTGCATAACTGCAGCGTGAAATCAAAACTTACCGGATCAAATGCAAAAAAACATGAACCTTGGTCTGGACCTTGGTTCGGACTTTCAGGTGTGAAAGCCCCCTAAAAAGTCATATTTTCAATCAGTGTGTGACTGAGGGATGGGTGTGTGTGCTTGCATGGTTTTGGGTATTAATTTACGTACGTTACTGCACTTTTACCTTGCTTTTCTTCCATGTACACACCTGTCTTTTTGAACTCTTGGTTTATCTTTTACATCGTGCAACTGACCTTTGGGACAATACCACTCCTAAAAGGAAGGCAGCTGTACAAAGAAATCCCAAATGCATACAGTCACACTTGCATGTATGCACACTGACACAGTGACCACCCATTCCTCATAATAATGCATGTACATTAAAAATTAGACATTGAAGCTGCTCTGCACCACAGCCAGTGGTGCTCAATGATATAAACTATTTTGCTAGGTGTGACATGTTTTACACGTTGACATAAACATCTTCGTTCCAGAGATAATTACCATGTCTGTCTGGGCTCTGGGAAGGTTTTTTTTTTCTCATATTAGTGTTTATTTGTTTGTGTAAATGGTGGTTGTGTTATTTAGTTTCTTCGACAATGGAGAAAATATCAACCTAAATCTTGGAAGCTAAGAGTTACAGTGTTACTCTTATAGATACAGAATGGCTCTCTATGTATTTTTAAGTTTGCACGCAGGAAAGTCATCAAATGATAGTAAAAACAGGCATTTCGGGCATTTTATAATATACTGTAAAATTAGACTCATGTAAAACCCAAAGACCATATGGCCTGATGTTCTGCTAACAATCGGAACCATTAAACCACCTGCTCTTGAAAAACAGCTGCACAAAGGCAGGAAAACCTGTGAGCTTTGTTAGTGTAAGATGGTCCCAATAATTTTGTACAACGTTTATATTGTTTCATTGAAAAGGAGCTATTCAGAATATTTTGTTTACTATTGAGTAACCTGGGAACAATGGTTATCACTATTACTGGCAGCTTTTGTTGAAAGCGATCAAGCGTGCCATTAATAGAGGCAATCATTTCTTTTGAGTGCAAGTTACCACACGTCAGAGATAATTATTTTCTGATATAGTGCCTTTTGAAGCAAATGATTTTCTAAGAATTGTGATCATAGTAAGTGGCATACCTTGGATTCTTCATCTTTTACAGTCTTGTTTGACTTCTTTTACTACTTTGTTTTTAATAATACTTGATGTGTTCTGTGTTGACTAATTGCCATGCATTTGATCATAGAAAATGCACACCTGTATTTGCAACGTATCAGCAAGTTATTAACATGTATAGTGTCACCCATGTCGATATCAGTAGATCATTAAAACAATAAAAACGAAAGCTGTTTTGAGTTGCCTTCAGTTTTGTTAAGACTCATCTTTAACAGACATCCCATATTGTCTTATCTCTTCTTTTTTCTCTGGCCACCATTCAGATTGGTGTACAAAAATCTTGTAACTGATGAATACCTATAGAAGGCGTTTCCATTAAAACAGAATGTACATACAGTATATTAACAGTGGGATTTTTCAGACATTATATGTATGTAGTCTCCGCTCACCCATAGGTTTCTGAAGAGCCAGAATGAAGATGAAAGTTGCCAGCTCCCGGTGGCCATGTTGGCAGTGCCTGACTTTTCCTGCTCCCAGCTAATCCAAATATGGGCTAATAGGTGGAGCTGAGGCAGGCCAAATGAAGCCTGGCTTAAAGCTACCAAGCTAGTGAAGGCTAACAAGCTAGCATATTATCTCTCATTTAATCCTAGCCTTTCTGATGGGAGACCAATTGACCTTTTTCACAGCAGACATGTTGACACGTCATAGTAGGAAAAGAACAGGTGTATTCAAAACCATTAATGATGGCTGCATTCCACTTAGGAGAGGCCCTGGTATTGTGCATGCTGACTCACTGAAATAGCTTACTGGGACACTTGATGGAATTGAGTCATCATTAAGGTTATCAATTTCAGCTGTGCTTTTCCTACTATGACAAGTCAAAAATGTCTGCTGTGAAAAAGGTCCATAGCATCAATAGAGGATCTTTATAATTGATGGATTGCAGTTGGACTGCTAACTATACTGCCTCATTCCATTGATAACCTTCACTAACAATTAAATTATAATCATAACTTAAAGTACAGAGTGGGAGTAGGTGAGTGGGACTTTATCTAAGTAATGTGATAATCTTTTGAAAGTTTAGAAAATTGTTTTTATCAAGAAAATGTCATCTTAAAAAGGGTATTTGCATGATTTACAGGCATTAATCTGCTTGTCGCTGCTGGTCGCTGCTTGTTTGTGCCAAGTCATTTTTATACAGCCTCTGCACATGTGGCCCTTTTTTTCTTTTTACTACCACTGACTCCACGTAACATCAGTCCCTGCCCATCTGAATATTTTCATTGCAGCAGTATTTAAACCTCCAATCCAAGGTCTCTCTCATCCTCACTCTGCAGCAGATTATTCTTCAACTCCTTCCTCACTTTCTGACACTCAAAATGGCCACAGTTGGTAAGGTAGGTACATATTTAAATATGGGAGTACTCTTTTGTTTCTTTCTTTTTGGCATTTGACTTCATTTCACAGTGTACAGTGACTGAAAATGTGGGGACAGAGAAGGGTATGACATGCAACAAAGGTCCCCGAGGCTGGAATCTAACCCGGGACGTTGTGTTAATGTGGCATGTGCTGTAACCACTCTGCTACCAAGGCTCTCCATATTATGAGACTCATAGGTAATGTTTTCATAATGTGGATGGGTGGAATATGCCATTTGATGCCTGTCGATGTCTTTCGGTGCTAGCATGTGAAGTGTTAATGTAGTTCTCTTTGCACATGCATGTTTATTTCACTCAAATTGACTTAGAATTGTTATTTTTACTGCAATAAACAATGTATAATAAAATACAATTCTCTTTGTCCTTTTGTCCCCTCTGCCTCAGTGAAATATTGCACGACCTTGGCACATAGTTTGAAACTCTCCAGACAGTTTTGCTTAACTGGATATTGGCAAAGATGAGGGGGTAGTAAGCCAAAAAAGATCATGGTAGAAGACCAAGAATTTTCTGCAGCTGCACAATGGAATTAAAATAATGACCAAAGAACCGTAATTTATCAAGTGTGGCAACAACAGATTTACTCAGGGATAGTAAATATGCTTTTCTCATTCGTCATTTTGCCAACAATTAATTATACTTTTCTAATAAAATGCATGTTTGCCAAACAACTTGTGTGGACTTTCAACTGTTGCTTTTTATGTGATGTTTGCTTTTTTCCGGAGCCGCTGTTTCCGAGAAACCACTGCACCCATGTTTGCTATGATGATCATTTGCATGGTAGCATGAGCTATAACTTAATATGGCGCCTCTAGATGATTGTTGGCCTTGAATCATTGTACAGAGGATAGTAACATTTCATCTATGTCTCTACTTGGCATAGTAAAATGCAGAGTTTGAAGGGTTTCCTGAAACTGCCATTAAACCTTTCCGGAAGCATCCTAGTATATTTTAACTGTGGTAGCACCCATTAATGTGAGTATGTAATGCTGGAGTCAATGCCCTTTAGGTAATCAAGTGCAAGGCAGCAGTGGCGTGGGAGCCCAACAAGCCTTTGGTGATTGAGGAGATTGAGGTAGCCCCGCCCCAAGCCAACGAGGTCCGCATCAAGGTGAGAGACATCCACTTTCAAGACTTGCATGTACACACACAGGGATGTCTTGCTGCATTACTGAAGTTTTTTAGGACTTCACTAACGGTAAATCCTTTAGTGACATCATAAAACTAAAGTCTTCATCTGGATGTGCAGTGGAGGGAGTGAAGGATGGAGCTCCACTTGTGTTCATACCTGGTACAGCACTAAAACTTCACTTTAAGTGCTTTTTTTTTTTTTTTTTTGGTCAGACAACTTTAATAGCCAGAACCATAAAAGTAAATGTATACAAGTACTTACTAAAGTCAAAGGTTTTAAGTTAAGTAATGGGTTTTCCTAGAGCTTAGAGCAGTTACAGTTGCTTTGCTATGAATTTAATTGGGAATGCAACTTTAAAAGACAAATACCCAACGGTTCCAAAGAATCGAGCATCAGTGTTTTCATTGTATGCTTGTCTTCGGCACAGATTGTTGCAACTGGAGTGTGCCACACGGACCTGTATCATCTGTTTGAAGGTATGCATAAAGATGGTTTCCCAGCAGTCCTTGGCCATGAGGGAGCTGGCATCGTAGAGAGCGTCGGGCCTGGAGTCATTGAATTTCAACCAGGTCAGTTAAAGCTTACAACCTCAACAAATCCTAATTTGTCTAACAGCTAATGTGTCAAACTTTGTGGCAGCAATATGAGTAACAGCCAATGGGTACAGCAATGCATATTTGTGCCATTCATCCCGGCAAACCTGTTTTACATTTGATTTGTTGTTTTGTACGTTGGCCTATAATTCCTTGGCATGGCAACATTGTCTTTGAATTTCAGGAGACAAGGTGATTCCTCTATTCATCTACCAGTGTAGAGAATGTCGCTTCTGTAAAAGTCCCAAAACCAACCAGTGTGAGAAAGGATGGTGAGTTTTTCTTTGTATTCCCATCTCTTTTAATTTAGAATGTGTTCATAGGTTCATAGACCCATTTCAGGGCTCATTAACATTTAATGCACTATGTCTCCATCTATGTCATAGTGCTCACTATGTCAGTGGAGCGACTTTAGGTGGTGTCTGACGATGACACAGAACAGATTGTTTGGGTCTTTGGTTTTTCATTTTTTGGCATATTGCTAAAAATGGAAAACCAAAGACCCTCTAATAGAACACGAGCAATGGGAAAACTTGAGTCTGAACTTGTATTTTCATTTCAATAAATTCTCTATTCAGGGCTGCTGATCGTTATGATGTGATGGCATCAGCAGAATCCAGGTTTACCTGTAAGGGGAAGAAGATTCTGCAGTTTATGGGAACTAGTACCTTCTCTGAGTACACTGTGGTTAACCAGATGGCTGTGGCGAAAATCGACCCCACTGCCCCTCTGGACAAAGTCTGTCTCCTTGGATGTGGGGTCTGCACAGGATATGGAGCCGCGGTTAATACTGCTAAGGTGTGTATATGTCATGTTAAACATCATTGAAAAGAAAACATACCAACTGCCAGTGGCACCACAGTACACACCACAGTAAGGAGGAATACATGTTTTAAGAATTAAGAAGTCCAACCTAAAGAGCCACGTTAACCAAAGTCTGTTGTACTCTAGGTGGAACCGGGCTCCACATGTGCTGTGTTTGGCCTTGGAGCTGTGGGTTTGGCTGCAGTCATGGGCTGCAAGGCTGCAGGAGCCAAGAAGATTATCGCTGTTGACATCAATCCAGAGAAGTTTGAGAAGGCCAAGGTGTTTGGAGCGACAGACTTCCTGAACCCCAAGGATCACAGCAAACCCATCAGCCAAGTGCTGTCTAAGATGACTAACGGAGGAGTGGACTTCTCTCTGGAATGTGTTGGGAATGTGGGAGTCATGGTGAATAACTATTAATGCACACTTTATCTGAGCTGCAGATTTGAAACCCTGTGGTTACAAGCCCACTGAGTTTGTGCTGTTTCTCCATCTAGCGCAGTGCCTTGGAGTCCTGTGTGAAAGGTTGGGGTGTCAGTGTGCTGGTTGGCTGGACGGACTTGTACGACGTTGCTACCCGACCCATTCAGCTCATCGCTGGACGCACATGGAAGGGCTCCCTGTTTGGAGGTATGACGCATGTCAATCATATATAGCCATCCCCAGTAACTAATGGCACTACTATAACTGTCACAGGTTGTCATTTTTGATTGGTTGTCAATTTCAAGAGGGGAGATCTTAATTGTAATAATACCGCAAAAGTCAGTCAACCTCATATGGGTTTCGGGTAAGGCTTGCATCCTTTTTTCTTGTTGACTGAAAACCAAAGGCATTTCTCGTATGTATGGCCCGTTAGTGGCTGGTACAGCCATGAGGCTCAGTAGTAATTAAATCCCCTCATTTTACCACCACAACCTGTGCCGTGACAGTAACCAAAAGGCTGTAGGCTTGATCTCTGCAATAGTTCAACCGGTATTATTTTATTTGCTCTTATTTGATAATGTGTGTTCTCTGTGGCTCAGGATTTAAGAGTAAGGATGGCGTGCCTCAGATGGTTAAAGCCTACCTGGACAAGAAGGTGAAGTTGGATGAGTTCGTCACTCACAACATGACTTTGGCCCAGGTCAATGATGCCATTGAACTGATGAAGCATGGCGAATGGTACATTTACAAGCCTATACTTGCTTCACCATTCAAGATGTAATAACCAGCATCACAGCTGGTTATTACAGATGAAACAATAATCCGTGCAAGTCCTCTAATTTCTGTTTTGTTTTTTCTCCACAGCATCCGGACAGTCCTGAGCGTTTCTCCACAATAACAACATTGTGTTGCTTTCAATGACACAAAAATCATTTAATGACCTAAAGCTACGCTGAACTGAATCCCAATGCAATATTCATACACACAATATAATGCACATAATATAGCGATATATCAAATTACGAACACTAAACATGCCTGACCGTGAACACGCAACACTATACAGTGGATTACGCGCAGTTTGTGAGAATCATGAGCAATGTTTTAACTGTATTAAAGTCCAACTGTAATCAAATTGTATTTTTTGTCTGCTACAGCTATTTGTCCTGTGTTCTCCTTTTGAGGGGAAAAAAAAAATTGAGAAATGTATGTTTGGCAGAGTCAGGCTAGCAGTCTTTATGCTATGCAGCTACATATTTGCTGTACAAACAGGAATGGTTTTGATCTTATGTAACTCAGCAAGAAAGTGGACTAGCATATTTCCCAATATGTTGAACTATTCCTTTAAAGCCTGTTCCCCAACTTTTCTTTTAAGAAGTTAATAAATCTTTATCTAATTATAGGGTCCGTGTACTTGGCGGCCAACGGATTTTCGTTTTAAAAGGAAAAAAACAAAAACGAAAAACAGCCAGTTTCCCAATTACCATTAGTAAATAGGAAAACAAAAAAACGGAAAACAACCCATTATTCGTTTTTTGTTTTGATATTAAAAAACGGAAAACGAAAAACAATCTCGTTATCCGATTTTCTTTGATGTATTTGTAGATGGAACTCGGAAATTAAAATACGTGTGTATGAATCTTATTCCTTTGTCAGTACCCGATCCGTACCGCCTGTAAAATCCGTTCTGTGCACTGCCTGATCAGTTCTACGCTTGCGCGAACACCGGCAAACTTCACAGCTCTATGCACGCATTGGCGTAAGGATGTTTGGACATTCCCGGTTACCGGAAGAAAACATTAGACCGTGACAGTAGACCGTTATGATGGCAAAGATGAAGTTTACAAGGTGTTTGCTGGAGTTGCCTAAAGTATCTGTTAATGATATACGGAGCGTCGTCTGGCCATCCAGTACAACACCATGTAGCAAATTAAATAAAGGCTTCAAATTTTACGTTTCATCATTTCTTTGCAACTTTGAAGGTAATTTGCTAACGCTAGCTAGCCTGAGCTAGAAGCCTTGCTTTGGTGTTTTAAGTCATGACTCCGTCCTGCTTCAGGTTAATCATGCTTTTAATAAAGTTTAAGCATGTGTATACCTCTCACTTCATGTGTTTGTACTTTTATGAAAGTATCAGGTAAAAACAGGGCTACAAATGAGATCTCTGTGAGAGACCAGCTAACTCCTAGCAAACTATTATGTAGCTCAATGCTGGACATTTCACCCCTAATTCCGGTCACTTTACTGTATTTGTATTTGTTTAGTATTTGGTTTAGAAGCCTTTATTGGTGATTTTTACGGTACAAAGTCCTGCTACATACGTAAATAGCTAGCTATATGCTCCGCTATGTCGCGTTAGCATGCAGCTACAATAGTTAGCTATGAGTATGCTAACGTTAGATTGTAGTGGAACGAAGCAGCACTTTCTAACGTCAAAAATCACAGATAAAGGCTTCTGAACCAAACACTACACAATCGGACATGTTTCAGCAGGAATGTGACCCGGAATTGGGGAGAATTTAACAACATTGCCAGCTAAGATGACCGTTAGCATGTAGCTACTATAGTGTTTACTGCCGTTGGCATATAGCTACTATAGTGGTGTACAGCAATGGTGGCTGGGAGAGCTGTCATCCCATCTTCAAAAGGACACTAATGTACGTTTACACTTCATCGCATTAATAATAGACAGTCTATGGTTATTAGTCAAGACGAAGTATTAAAGGTAAAAACATTAACGTAAACACAACAACGATGTCGCTACACGGTTTTGGATCAGTGACAAGTTTCGAATGTTTGTAGCTATGACTATTGTATAATAAAGATTTAATAAAAAAAAGATTTAATAAAAAAGTTGTAATGTTTGGTCGTAAAGTGTTAATGTGTTCTCTTAATACATCCATGGTTGACACATGGTACAAACATAGACTGTAAATCGCACATGGACATTGTTAGTTAATTATGCGCATGCACAGAACGGATCTTACAGGCGGTACTGGCCAATAAATGCTATTGAAGGGCAGGTCTTGGTGTGGCGGGAGTAACTTCCGGGTCACGAAAAAATACCAATGCAAAATTAAGGAATACGACTTATACACACGTATTTTAATTTCCGAGTTCCATCTACAAATACATCAAAGACAATCGGATAACGAGATTGTTTTTCGTTTTCTAATATCAAAACAAAAAACGAATAATGGGTTGTTTTCCGTTTTTTGTTTTCCTATTTACTAATGGTAATTGGGAAACTGGCCGTTTTTCGTTTTTGTTTTTTTCCTTTCTAAACGAAAATCCGTTGGCCACCAAGTACACGGACCCTTAAAGCCTGGTGGTAAATAAAAAATAAATAAAGATTACAGTTGTGGTGGTTGGTGCTTGTTTATTGCACACCAAGTATCTGCACATCTGAATGTCAAACTGTTGTATACTTCCACTACAGCCTACAGTGTATATCTTGAGGCCAGAGTCTCTTGTGGTCTCCTCCTCCCTCCTGTTGTGCAGCTGCACTCCTTACTCGCTTGATTACTCCTATCTTGGCAGCAACAATGGCCACAGCTGGTAAGGTAAGTGTAACCTAATATGGGAGTGCTCATATTTATGTGGTGTTTTTTTTTCTTCTTTTTTGGAATATGTGCATGCATATTTCCTATGTCACATGATATGTTTGACAAACCTGTGTAAATGCACACTAACACTAACAAGTGGGGTGCTCTACACAATAATGAAACAAACCATCCAAAAGCAATTAAACAAGTATCTCATTAAAATAGTTATAATTTATTGCATAAATACACAGTATGAGGCTGATTCAGTAGTTGGAGTGTGGCTGGGTCACAACACTATAAATAAGCATTTCAATGCTTTCCTGTGCAGTATTTTCTGCATATCATATGTTACATATCATATGTAATGGCTACGTTTTGTGGTTGTTTAACCTTAAAATACCCTGTCTTTCTGTCTCTTACTTTCTATCTCTGTCACTCACCTCTGTCTGAGTGAAATATCTCATTTCCTGATTTGACCTGGCACACACAGTTTGAAACTATCCAATCTGTTTTATGTAACTGTTGATATTGGCAAAGCTAAGGGGATAATAAAGCCGATCAACTTTCCACAGTGGATTAAATAAATACTTACGAATACGTGGACTACTCCTGAATTCAAGAGGAACCACTTGATTTATCAAATCTGAAACAACTGATTTACTCAGTGGTTTACTTGCTTACCCTACATTCAGTTTTACTGATAAAAATATATAACTCACGTGGACTTTAGACTGTTGCTTATCATGTTTGCTTTTACCAGGAGGCTATAGGCTGTATCAGAGAGATTGAAACCACTTGCTGTTAACATAAATAAGTAATAAAGTAATACATTATAGCCTTGACTTATAGCACAAAGGATTGCAACATTCTCCCTGGTCTTGTTAATATAGCATGTTGCCCTTTACAGTAAATGTTAGAAGCTGACAATATGTTGCTTTACCTATCTCAGTCTTCACTCAGAGCAATGGATTGAGTATATTAAAGGTTGTGGCACTGTGGCTCTTTTTGGAAACCCTTCTTAATATGGTTTAACAGTCCCCAGTAGTATTTGTCATATCTCATGCTGAAAAATCCCATGGCGTGTCAATACCCTGTAGGTCATCAAGTGCAAGGCAGCAGTGGCGTGGGAGCCCAACAAGCCTTTGGTGATTGAGGAGATTGAGGTAGCCCCGCCCCAAGCCAACGAGGTCCGCATCAAGGTGAGAGACGTCTACTATCAGAACACACACGTATACACACACAGTTCAAGTTCTAGTAAGTTCATTGTCATGTACACAACAATTACAATGAAGCAGTTGTTGGCAATGGAGTTCTTAGATCTCAGGCTTCCTCCAACTCTCCCAGATATATAAGCCTATATAAAAATGTACCGTAGAAAGAAAAATAACATCAGTGGAACAAAATCTGAATAGAATCTAAAACATCAGAATCTAAGACAACAGGTTGGCTCTTTGCAGTGGTTAAAGCCAAGAGCAAAGCTGTTTTAAGAGAGACGAACGTCATTCCTGACTCCACCACCTTAGGCACAAAGGCTGGGTTGGGCCGCAAACAGACTTTAGAGAGCCCTGGGGCAAACTGCAGACAGGTAGGGCGAATAGACCAAGCCTGTAAGTCACTTACGCGCTTTACAGTGGTTAAAGCCAAGAGCAAAGCTGTTTGAAGAGAGACAAACTTCATCCCTACTGTCTCCATAGGCTCAAACAGGTGATAAGAGAGGGCGTCCAACACGCCCCTTTCATAAAACGACAAACTAAGGGATGTTGCCCCGCCGGCTTATCCCCAAAACCCACATGACAAGCTGAGACAGCAGCTAAGTACACCTTAATTGTCGAAAAAGCCTTCCTTTTATCGATCAGGTACTGCTGAAACACAGCAGGTCCACCACAGAACACTGAAAAGGGATGGTATCCCTATGTTCGCACCACTCCTCAAAAACCTACCACTTTCCACTTTAAAGAGAGCGGGTGGATCCCTTGCACTCTGAATGGTGTCAATGACCTGCTCTGGCCTGCTCTGATGCATTCAGGTTCCACCTCTCACGGGCCTAACATGGGGGTCTATGAGGATTGACTCCAGGGTGGAGAATGTGTTAACCAATGACTGGGTCTGTGTATTTGTTAATGTTGTTGTCCTGAAACATATGACAAGGCAAGTGTTGCTAGAAATGTTGAACCCACTGAGAGTGACCACTCTGATTAGATTGGCCCCTTACTTGTCTTTGTGGGGGTTTTTTTATTATTTGGTTCCTGTCTTTGGTGCAGGTTGTGGCGACTGCTGTGTGCCATACGGACCTGCACCACCTTTTGGAGAGTATGTCTAAAGACGGCTTCCCTGTAGTCCTCGGGCATGAGGCAGCCGGCATCGTAGAGAGCGTCGGTTCTGGAGTCACTGAATTTCAGCCAGGTCAGTTTCAAATGTTACAACATTTTGGAATAGATGGTTATTTGCTTTTCTTTCCAAGAGTGGGATGAGATGATTGATTTGTTTCATTACTGTCTGTTGAGTACGGAGCTGGGACATGTTTAACTTAGCTAAGCTTTGTGTAAATACTGTGACCAATACGGTTGGCCTTTGTTCTTTTGAAAGATAATTTTTTTGGTCATTTCTAGACAGGACAGCTGTAGACAGGAAAAGGGGGTGAGAGAGAGAGGAAATGACACGCAGCATAGGGCTGCAGGTGTTGTTTGACCCATCCACCATCCCGACCTACCTCCTTAAGTGGATTTTCAGTCTTTCAAACTTGCTACCGTCGCTCTTCATAGTAGGTTATCTTACAGCGCTACGGTTGAGCTGCTGCTCTGCCTGATGCATCCCATATAGACGCTAAAGGGTGCAGTATCTGACGCTGAGAGCCACTGACCAAGCGTTAGTATTTGACGAATTGGGAACGACAACGGGTTGCCCAAGCATGTCTTCGCAGTGGGTGACAGGTGTCGTGTCACAAACTGATCATGCGCCAAAAACTGATTGTTGTCTACCCTACATGCAAATGATGAAATTAATTGTACACAAACGCATTAGATGAACGCTCAGGCTCTTGGGCTCTCCAGCACATTATTTTGTTGCCAGCAGCACACATATCTCCGGCCGTTCTGCATGCTGTAGCCTCTGACCTGGGCTGCCTTCTTCCTCCGCCCGGGCCACATCGCTACCTGGATGTGTGACAGCTAGACGAAAAAAAAGGGGACACGCCAAATCTCTAGATGAGCCGCGCCTGTTTGAACCGCGCTTATATTTAAAGTTGTGGGAAATAAATCCTCAGAACCAAGCAATTGGCCCATTCCGAAAAGGCACACGCCCCAAATGGGCACTGCACTAGTTAACAGAAATGCACAAAAAAGAATTTGGTATTAATTGATGTAATGAAGTGTATGAGGGATGTAAACTGAAGCCTATGTGTGCCATTTAACCAATATTTCTTTTTACACCATTCTAAATGTTGGCCTTCGATTAATGTCACATTGCAACATTGTTTTTGTCTTTCAGGAGACAAGGTTATCCCTTTATTCATCTCCCAGTGTGGAGAATGTCGCTTCTGTAAGAGTCCAAAGACCAACCAGTGTGAGAAAGGATGGTGAGTTCTTCTTTGTCTTCCCATCTCTTTTAATTTAGAATGTGTTCTGGATGGTGAGCTCAATAAGCACTCATCATCCCTTCATTTGCTCTTCATTCTCTAGTTTTCATTTCATTCTTCTTGGGTGTGTTCATACAGTTATAGACAAACATTTTATTCAACATCTCCACATCGGTTTAGCAACTTTAGGAGACAGATAGTTCAGATCCTTGTTTGTTGGCTTGTTTTTTTTTTCTTCATTTTAAGCATATTATTCAGTAAGCCCTCTAATAGGACAAAAGCAGCACTCACATTTTGTTTTAGGATTTCTACATCAAAAGAATCTTTTTTTTATTTTTACAAATATTTGTTGCACTCTCTAAAAGAACAGGAGCAATGCAAACATTGAGTCTTAAGTTTATCCATTATAATACAATCTCTATTCACGTGTTGGGTCTTTTTTCTTTTTCATTTTTTGGCGTATTGCTCACTTTAACAAATAGTAGTTGCACCCTCTAATGGGACAGGAGCACTCCTAACTCCTTTTATTTATTTATTCTCTATTCAGGGCTGCTACTGGTCATGATGTGATGGCATCATCAAACTACAGGCTTACCTGTAAGGGGAAGAAGATTCTGCAGTTTGCGGGAACCAGTACCTTCTCTGAGTACACTGTGGTTAACCAGATGGCTGTGGCGAAGATCGACCCCACTGCCCCTCTGGACAAAGTCTGTCTCCTTGGATGTGGGGTCTGCACAGGATATGGAGCTGCGGTTAATACTGCTAAGGTGTGTTTGACTGTTGCAGAAAGCTTACATCATTATTTTAGATTGCAACAATGGAATGAAGCATTTTGTGTTTTTATGACATAAAAGACTTTTCAATTCAAATTCTTGTCAGATTGGAAAGCCTCTAAAAGAGTAACCGATCTTTCATTACGGGACAGAAAACCTTCCCATTGGTTATTACTGTATGGAGCATTAAAAAGTCAATCGAAAGGGCCGTGTTGACCAAAGTCTGTTGTACTCTAGGTGGAACCGGGCTCCACATGTGCTGTGTTTGGCCTTGGAGCTGTGGGTTTGGCTGCAGTCATGGGCTGCAAGGCTGCAGGAGCCAAGAAGATTATCGCTGTTGACATCAATCCAGAGAAGTTTGAGAAGGCCAAGGTGTTTGGTGCGACTGACTTTGTGAACCCCAAGGATCACAGTAAACCCATCAGCCAAGTGCTGTCTGAGATGACCAATGGAGGAGTGGACTTCTCTCTGGAATGTGTTGGGAATGTGGGAGTCATGGTAGGGAGATTCGATTTAATCTGGTTCAGGAATATAGTCCAAAGGTGTTACCTAGCTTTATACCAATCAAAGTCACCTGAGCTCACTTACTCTTTTTAAGCAGTAGTTAGGTTACCCAGCCCACATCTCCTCAGCTAATCCAGAGATTTGGACCAGCACCCTTCTGGTTACAAGCCTTGTGCTGTTTCTCCATCTAGCGCAGTGCCTTGGAGTCCTGTGTTCAAGGTTGGGGTGTCAGCGTGATTGTTGGCTGGACGAACTTAGAAGACTGTTCTACCCGACCCATTCAGCTCATCGCTGGACGCACATGGAAGGGCTCTGTGTTTGGAGGTGAGACAAATGTGACCATTACCACTGACAAATGAATCTCTGGTAACTACATGGCTGTGCGCTTATGTTCTGCAACTCTCTATCTGTATTCTGCATATGACTCTATGCTCTTATTTTATGGCTTAGGCTTTAAGGGTAAGTATGGTGTTCCTCAGCTGGTTGAAGCCTACCTGGACAAGAAGGTGAAGGTGGATGAGTTCATCACTCACAACATGACTTTGGACCAAGTCAATGATGCTATTGAACTGATGAAGCAAGGCAAATGGTAGACTTACACTCCTATACTTTCTCCACCATTCATGACTCAACTACAACACAGATAAATGCAGTGCAAACAGTTGCACGACTGCTCATTTGTCTTGTTCCACAGCATCCGGACGGTCCTGCATGTTTCTCCACAATAAGAACATTGTGGTCCAAAGTCCGTGGACCCCAGGAGGATTAGCTGTGCTTAAAGGCACAGTGAATGGGGATCATATAATACACTAAAGTAATTAAATAATTCAACAAAGTCTCAACATATGACAGATAATACATTGCACACAATGAAGAGGAATTTCAAATGATGCATGCTATACATGACTGACTTTGAATACTCAATAGTGTTCCATGGATTATGTGGGATCTGTAGTGTTCGCATATGGAAAAAGCTAAACGTGCGTTTATAAAGCTAAATAAATGGTCTAAACAAATGGGTCTGTGGCTTCCTTGTGATTTTGTTTTGTTGTATGTCATTGGTGTCCAAATTATCTTATTACTCAAGTGTGTATTGCATTGTGTGTAGTGTGACAAAAGGGCTTTCTGGGGATTTTTCTTTTTATCCAATTGCTGATAAAATAATTTTTTAAATGTGCTTCTTTGGCTCTCATGCAGCTGACCTCTCTCTGTCTGTCGGTCACCACTCTGTTAGTCTGGATCCACGGAAGTACATTTTCAGGATAACTGCACGATGTCCTTCACCGTCCGATCTCTGTGTGTTGTCATTGTCAAACTTCCTTTGCTTGGGGAAATAACAACAAACTTCGAGCTAGCAAGCTTCACGCTGGAAATGTCAATTTTCGAAGAACATTTGGTCCTTTTGGGGAATGATTGTATTACTATGGATGAAATACACACGTCGATACACTAGTAAGAGCAAATTAGATTTAACCATGTATCCTGCTAATTTAAATAACTCACGTTACTGTATGTCTTGAACAGTTAACTTCATTTAATACTGTATGTGGTGTTTTCTTTTACAGGGTGCAAATATTCCACCAAAACAAGTTCCTTCCCGAGACCATTTTGCAGTGCCACCATCGCTGTGTCAGGAGCCAAGACGAATATGATTGGTTTAAAGAAATGCAACAACCCAGAGCATTTTTTTTCTCCTATCCCATAATGTATGTGTGGTGTAGCCAGACCTTACTCCACAGTGCTGTGAAATAAGGCATGCATACCCGACCCGAGCACGACGGGTCCCGACGGGTCTCTATGGTACCCGATGGGCTGGACCGGGTTCGGACAGATATTTATAAATTGTGGTTGGATTCGGGTCGGGTTCGGTCACATCAGCGCGATAAGGCATTTGTTGTAAAATGGTGCTATGGCTCCTTTAAGAGAGCTCAGTGTGTGTGTAAAGTGGGCAGAATAGAGATAGAGAAAGAGGAAGCAGACGTGTAGATGCGACCGGAGCAGAGTTGGTGGGATAAGTTTAAGTTTTGTACACAGTGTGTACGGTGTTCGAAATAAACCCCAGACTGAAAGCCAAGTTCATTCATTTGCTCACCAGAAACGGGATTTTAACCCTGACGTTATTCATTTTATAACGTCGGCCCTGGAGGTAACGAGTCTCCCCTGGTTTTCTGGCCACGGTCGGAAAAAAAGCAATCAGGAAAGGTTAACGCATTGAACATTTTAAATTAAACATCTTATTAACGTGCGCTCATCTGTTGATATTTCCAAATGCCTTCCTACAGTTGCTTAATAAAAGTGGGCTTTCCACACAAACAAACGTAGCCTACATGTGTCATTAGTATGAGTAACAAATGAGATATTAACTGTGTCGGGCTCAGGTCGTGCTCTGATACAAATTTCTTAATGCCTGTTGGGCTCGGGCTGGGTTCGGTCACGGCTCTGTCGGACGCGGGCCGGGCAGAAAAATTCGGCCCTATCCGGACTCTACTGTGAAGATAGGTCTGGCAATGCGAGACTACCACTCTGTAGTCTCACTCAATGTCCCGACCAGAGTGGGTACATTTGTAGTCTATATCCACAACGTTCCACTTCCGGGATTGCTCCGGTGCCGCCGGAAATTCTGATTGATTTATAAGGGATTATGGTTAACTACTCCTCAGATCTCTGCAGGGTAAATCCAGACAGCTAGCTAGACTATCTGTCCAATCTGAGTTTTCTGTTGCATGACAGAACGTACATCTTTGAACGTACACATGTTCCACCCAAACAAGTTCTTTCCCAAGGTTATTTTGCAGAGAAGCCGTTGGTCCGTATGGTGCTTAGCACTACCCAAGACGATTGTGATTGGTTTAAAGAAATGCCAATAAACCAGAGCACGTTTTTCTCCCATCCCGGAATACTTCTTCCGCAGCGCAGTGGAGGAAGGTCTGGCAATGCGAGACTAATGAATTTGTGACTCACGCTCGGACCTTTGAGAAATCCCATGAAAACCTAGTGTGTCATGTCCCGCTCTGCTTTGAGGTTGTTTTCTTTGGTTCTTGTCATTTATTCTTAGTTTTCTGTTGTATTTTCAAATACTCTCCTCTTTCTCAGTTCAGATAACTTCGCTTCCTGCCTTTTTCCCACCTGTATGATTGTCCGCCCCGCCCTGATCGGTTTCACCTGTCCCTCGTTATCTCCGTTCTTTCCTTTTGTATTTAGTCTTTGTGCTCCCCTTGTGTCAGTTTTGGTCGCTGGTATTCCTTGTTAGATGTTCTCCCTGTGTTCATCTTGCCATCTTTGTTCTCAGTACATTTTTTCCTTTGTTCTTTGATTTACTTCAGCCTGCTCCTTCAGTTTAGTTGCCTGTCTGTTTCCTCTCTGCAACCAGCTTTTGCATGAAAGTTCACCTTTGGTTCTACCATCCTGCCTGCTTGGTGTTGTGCATTTGGGTTCTCTTTTTGAACATGTCATAGGACTCTAAAAGTTGGTATTTCACCCAGGAGCGGGGGCTTACGTCTCGTGTCACACAGTGTTGCAAAACTGTAACCTCTCTCTTGGCCAGTTTCTTGTGGCGCCATCTTTTTTTTCCATATTGTTAAAATTGGTTTAATGGTGCTCCATGTGACTTCTGAAGGTAATTTGGGAGGACCAGATCTTATTTAGGGGCTTGTCTTTTTGTTCACTTCACCAATTTTCACAAGTCTGTGTAGGTCCATTACATAAAATCCAGATAAGTTAAAGGTTAACGCAAGAAAATGCAAGGTTTGAACCCAGCTATCATACAGGGGCACATAATGAGCACGTACTGGACAGAGCAAACTAGTCATGCATTTCCTACAATGAGTGCTTTGTGCCTCTGAATTGAAGCCAGGTTGTTACACAAGCATTTACTTGTACACTGAACAAAAATGTGTAGGTGTAGATTTAGAACAATCATTCTTCAGTTTTTCCAAATTTCTAGAAGTAGATATTTTTCACATGTACAAACATCTTACCCTTTTAAAAAAATAAATAAATATATATATATATATATATATATATATATATATATATATATATATATATATATATATATATATAACATTTAAAGGAGTTTGATTCAGGGCTCATTTTACACTGATAAATGGCTCTGCTCACATTCTCATATGTACACTTGTAATAACTTGTAGACACTTGTTCTGATAAGTTAAATCTTAAATCACTATCTCTAATTAATGAGCTCATTTACATACACATACATGTATCCTTTTCCCAGGATACAAGAGTGTTGACAGTGTTCCCAAACTGGTGGAGTACATAAACAAGAAGCTCAGATGTGTCTACATGTCTTTTTAACGGGTATGGACTGTCCTGCTATGAATGCTTTTGTGTAATGAGCACACTGCACCAAATTCCTAGCAACTTAGTTGCATGGCAATAAAGTATTGAATCTTAACATTGTGACTCACTCTGCCCTTTTAAGATCACGAATGGTCATGATCTCGTGCATGTTGTAAGCCTCGATTTAAGATACATTTTAAAGTTGTTTGTTACGTTAACGTGCGTCATGATTTAGTGTCTCTTTGGGTTTTGTCTGTTAAAGGCGTTGTGCGTCACTGCTGCCCTCTGTTGAGGACAAAGTTGAGATGTGGTAAGACGTGTGAGAAAGGATTTCAGAATAATTTGCACCGAGAGTTCTTTCTTCAAATAGGAGTACTAATTCAGTCAATAATGTATTTTAAGCCTCAAAAAAATCAATCCCAATTTTTTTTCTTTTAGCATTTGCGTCATCCTTCAGTTCTAGATTCAGAGGAGCCCAGGAAACCATGATCTTATTCTATGTTTACCCTGCTCAGCTCAATAAATACACTTCAATTCCGTGTTCGAGTGTTTTTATTTGAACAATACACAGTCAGACACCTCTTTGATCTGGATTCTGCCCCTGAAGGAACACACACATACAGTACACAGAGAACACTGTGTGAAGGAAACAGAGGAACCAAAACAAGATTATTCAGAAATATTCTTTGATCAAGACCGGATGAATAATAAGGTAGTACAACCACAAACAACTAAATGGCATCAGTGTTGGAAGGTTGTTAATCGATGAGGATTTTTGAGTGGCTCTTTTCAATAGCAGCTTGAACATCAAGGCCTGATGAAGTTGTGAAAAAGCGTGTTCAAGACACTGCAGATAAAGTAAAACTAGCCTGCTGAAACACTTGCAAAAGAGAACAAGGCTGGTTTTAGTGTGGTCTATTTCATAATGTCTTTCACTTTAAACGTGACTCTCCAAGCTTGGGTGATGCAGTTTCATTTCCAAAATGTACTGTAGACTTAGACTTGAGAGAATTACTACAACGCCTTGTACTCAGCTACGTCAGACTGAGTTAGGCGAAACGTGAACGGCCATGTTTCCCAACAGCTTAGTGCATGCTCTGTAGCTGAAAAAAGCTATTGTTTCTCTTGTGGTGAAGACCGGTCTACTGTCTGTGAGGCAAACATATTAAGGATTCCTTTACAAGGACAATGAGGGCACATAATATTGAAATGGACAGCATGCCTTTTAGCTAGATGGGGTTATGGAGTTAATTTCCATTCCATTCCATTCCATTTTAGTGGGTATGAGGTGAGGTTTCTGCATTGTGAGGACTGAGCATGTGTAGCCTCGCTTTGCCAGACCCTCCTCCAAAGCGCTGAAGGAGGGTCTGGCTACTCCACATAGCACTCAGGGATGGGAGGAAAAGGTGCTCTGGTTTAATGGCATTTCTTTAAACCAATCAGAATTGTCATGGGCGGTGCTAAACTCCGCACAGAGCCGGTGCAAAATAGTCGTGCGAGAGAAAACTCCGATTGGACAGAAAGTCTAGCTAGCTGTCCCAATTTACCCTGCAGAGATCTGAGGAGCAGTTAACAATAGTCCTCATAAATCCATCGAATTTCCGACGGATTTCCTGCAGCACCGGAGCAATCCCGGAAGTGGAACCCGAAGGATATAGACTACAGCATGTGTGATGTGATTTTGCACTTTGTATGCAAGGACAGCAGCGTGTCTCTTTAAGGCCCCCTCCAGAAAAAAAGCCCAGTCTGCTCTGATTGGTCAGCGTTTAGGGGTCTCCATTGTGCTCAGTTCTCGCCAACTCTGTACCGCCAGGAATGACTGTAACCCAGCATAGCAGCACTTTCTACAAGGAAAAATCATAAACAACATCTGCAACCAAGATTAGAGACCCTATGAAGAAATTTGGCATGGGTTGACGGCACCTTGAGAAGAGTAGAAAAAACTGTTGGAAGTGGAGTGTTCAGGATGGTCTGAAATCTGATGTTTTTTGCTGATTTATTTTACATAAGTTTAGCACATTATTTGAAACTTTGGTCATGTTTAATATGAACATCTGACATTGTAACATTATAGGTCTCCTTTAAAAGGCGGGCGCCTGGGTAGAGTACACACCCATATCAAAGAGTATAGAAGTACCAAGAGGCGAAACTCAATAGAACGTTGTTGCGTTCAGTCCAACATGGCAGAGCTGCAGCTTGCAATGGAACGTTCTAAAGAGTGCAGAGTTTCGCCTCTTGGTACTTCTATACTCTTCGCCCATATGCAGAGGCTCAGTCCTTGCCGCAGCAGCCGCGGGTTCGGTTCTGACCTGCGGCCCTTTGCTGCATTTCATCCCCCTTCTGTCTACCCTTTCAAGTCTAAGCTGTCCTATCAACAATAAAGGCCTAAAAATGCCAAAACAAATCATCTTCAACACTGTTTAAATCTCCGCAGGTTTATTTAAATTACCGCCAACTTCTGACCATGCATGAATTATCTTCTACTGGTCACGGCAGACAAAATACTTCATTGGCAAAGCTTTGAATAATCATGCTTATGGGCCGATAGAATCACGCATGTTTATAGAAGCAGAGAAATTGTCATTGTAACTTCATGAAGTTGAAGGTTTACCGATATATTCACACTAGTGGTAGCTTAAACTAATAGTGTCCAAATCAAATCTCAAATGCAGTTTAGACCATCATTGTACTCCAGAGTTTAAAAATGCATTAAAGCTCACAGACACCCACAGGTACCCAGATAGTCATTTCTATTAATAAAAGCATTGTAAATTAAACCACTTTTGGGATTAAGATAACCAATCTATCCAAGGACAGACTCACCCACACAGAGCTACAGAAGAGTCATTTATTACTCCATTAGAATAAATACAAAGATGGCAGAGAAACGGTGATCACATTAGTCCTCTGCAAATAGAAAGAATGAATGCTGCTCACACCAGGAAAATCTGCACGTCAAGGTAAATGGTGAATGTCGAGATAAAGGGGAAACATCAGTCAACGTGCTTTGAGAAATCCAGCATGTTTTAATTCCTAGATTCACATATTAAGGCTGCTACACCAGGGCTATTGGACACTAAAAGAGTATTCCTCAAAGCAGGATTAACAAGCTTAGCACTTGAACGATTTCGTGCTCATTGTTGTTATTCTCATTCTGGATATTTACTGTATGTAGATGCTCTGTGGTTGCGTCATAATTTTCCTAGCAACCATGGCTGACATAATCAACTGGAAAACTGACGGTGCACTAATAATAGACACATTTAGTATATAAGGAGTTAAGAGTGCTTCCACTGGACACGTCACCAGGATAATAAGACAGTGATAGGTTGCCCTGGTACTGTGATGACTACCCAACAGGCCGGTATGAAGCAATACATCTTTCAAAACCAGTGCAGAAATTTTCCAAACATTTTGGAAATATGCTAAATTTGCATTCTTGCCAAGAGTTAGATGATAAGATTAATACAACTCTCATATCGGACCATCACATATTAAGCGACAGCCAGGAGAGGTTAGCTTAGCTCAGCTTTCCATAGGATAAAGACTGGAAACAGGGAAACGGCTTTTTTCAAAAGCCAGGCTAGCTGTTTCCCCCTGCTTCCGGTCTTTAAGCTAATCTAAGCTAACGACTCTCTGGTTGTAGCTACATATTGAAGAGACAGCTATGACAACGGTATTGATCTTCTCATCTAACTCTGGCCAAGAAAGCTACTATGTGGATAGCCTAAAATAAAAAACTACTCGTTTAAATATGCTAGACTGATAACTGATAGATAGTTTTTTTTGTTGCCTGAAATCTAAACTTAAATTATTATTTTCTATCTAGTGTTGTTTTTTTTTTTTTTTTTATAATCTAAAATACGTTTTGAGTTGCTAGTTGTTAAGGTTGTGAGACTCGTTGACCCAGTTTTGTCTCTAGTATTGCTGATTCTTTTCAGTTCATCTCTGGGAAAGTCATATGAAATCTGATTATGTTAGCAGAGGTTGAGAGAAAAGAAACAAAGCATGGCGTACCAGTTGGATTTGCCCTGAGCACCACACACCACAGACAACAACTAGCCAGCCAGTAAAATCTCTGGGTGACATGAGCTAGAGTTCAAAACAGGCCTGATGTCAAGCCCGACCGCTAAGCAAAACCAAATCTCATAAATATGTTTATAATTTCCTTCAGAGGATACAGTTTTCACTAATAAAGCGATCCACGTTTGATATAAGACACATTCAAGTACTTCCATTTATTTTGAGGAACCGATATTTAATTCAAAGAACAATGAAAGCCACAGTTAAACTGAGCTCTAGGAGTGGTGCCACTTGTTTGAGGTGTGTGTGTGTGTGTGTGTGTGTGTGTGTGTGTGTGTGTGTGTGTGTGTGTGTGTGTGTGTGTCAGAGGTGCTGGGTGTCCGTGTCTGGAAAATCCAGTCCTTGGCGCGGTCAAGTCTGGCCTACACTTGGTTAAGGAAATGAGCGCGACCGTTGTCCTCCAAGCGGCGGGTGAGGATCTCGCAGCCGGTCTCCGTCACCAGCAGGGTGTGTTCGAACTGAGCCGAGCGCTTCCCGTCTCTGGTCACCGCCGTCCAGCCATCGGGCCACGTCTCGTCTTGCCAGCCACCTGAGACATGACGCACAAACACGCGGCTTTGGCTTACACGGCATCAATTAAACAGAAGCTGCAGAAACAGGCACTTCCAAGTCTGGCACTGTATACCTGTGATGTATAGAGTGGTTTTAAAGCACGACTGGGTCTGCTGCATGACACATAATTTAACCCCTAGTGAGCCAGTAAACAGCCTCAAATTTTCACTCTGGAGTCTAGGTTTGAGTTATATTTGTGTTGCTCTCTCTAATTTGTGTATCTCCAAATTTCGCCAGATAAACTGAAGAAGAAAGTGTTCCTTTTTAGGTTGAGAAAACAACCTACTTCTAACCCCAATGAATTATCTGGAAAATGCATTGTGACAAAGCTGACATTTTTCTTCGCATTATAATTTGGAGAGACATAGTTTTCACAGGACAGCGATGTTTTAGACTGATATAGTATTTTACCCTCTTGACTGCGGTATTTGTTTCATATAAACAGTTTAATTAAGGCAATTATTTTTTTCCCCCCCAAAATATATTTATTGGATTTTTCTCTTTAAGTGCAGAACAAAAGACCATTGAAACCTCGCAATGCAACATTCTCGGCCTAAATAATAAATTGAATTACAACAACAATAATGAATGAATTAAGGCTATTACAATACCATTATTTATATCAATTGAAATAGTTATTGTCTCTTTAATTACCATTATCAATGTGCTCATTATTCATACAAAAGGCAGTTACACTCACCTTCACATATCATGGGCTCAATGGTAAACACGTGGCCAGGCTTCATAACTCCAACTGCTTTATTTTCTGGGAAATTAATGAATATAGAAATCATCTTGTTGTAGGAGAGCGTGTACGAAATCCAATAGTAACTGTCACAGATTAAAAACATGTAGGGTGGCAGGTATGTGACTACTCACTGGCATAATGTGGCACATTGGGAGCAGTGTGGAAAAGTCTATGGATACCGTGACCACAGTAGCTCCGCACCACCGAGAAGCCGTTGGCCTGAGCGTGCTTCTGAATGATGTTACCTAATTCTCTGTAGCGAATGCCAGGCTTCACTGTAAAAAACAAAAATAAAATAAATAAATAAAAAAAGCATGAGGGTTTTAGGCCTTGTATTGTATTGTAGTTTATAGTCCCGTGGGCACTGGAATTCTGAGGGCGATATTGCTATTTGAGAGTTTAAAATAAATAATCGGAAACCCAATGTATTGCCAACATTTTGATAAGGGCCCATTACAGAATTGTGACCACAGTGTCGTCCATGTTAGCTTAAAAGTTGAGATTGAAAGTTCATTCTTGACCTTGGAAACAGGGTCAAAAACAGAAAACTACTGTTTCCAAGGTCAAAAATGAACATTCAAACTCAACTTGCTCTGAAATGTCAGTGCTCTCTGGTGGACAAACTATGTAATGGTGACATTGTTTCTAAAATAATTCAGAGGCATCTTCTGCATTTCTGTACTGTGATTTCTTGATAATTGACATATATGCTGATACCCCATCCCCATAGCCCCATAGCCCCCATAACATCCATATAACACTGCCGGAGTCTTCTGTATGCACACATTATCAGCGAAGTGAAAGAAAATCCAGCTGGAATTCCTACCGGAGTCGATGGCTTGCATAAGGCATTCATATGTGGTCTGAACCAGTTTCTTTGCTTCTTCATCTACTTCGCCGATATAGAAGGTCTCGTTGAGGTCACCATGGAAACCGTTGTGGTAGACGGTAATGTCAACTGCGTAAGAGTGAGATGGTGAATGGGTCAGAGCCATTGTGTTACACGACAAACTAGATTCTATTATGTTTAACACAAAGGAATACTGTTATGGATAACCTGAAACATATAGGTATGTACTGGGTGAACATATACATTCATAAAACATCTAACATGATTTGCAAGGCCAAACAACATGTGCCATCTTGAAAACTGCTGATGAAATTGGAATCGCTAGTGGGCAAACTGGGCCTTTTTTCCCCCCACTTAACATGAAATACAGAGAGCAGCAGATCTGACAAGCAAGTCCCCACTGGTAAAGGTTAATGAAACTATTTGTCTTGTCGGACCACGCAGCGAGAGAGGAGTTGTTGGCAAGTGCTCCATCAGACACTCTGAGGGGAGTGGCAGATGGAAGACATCGCCTCAGCAGAAATATTCATAAAAGAGGCTAAAATTGGCCAAACTCCCGCTGACACCATTTCAGGATGCTGGTACAATAATTTGTCATGGTAGAGGAATGTACCCCCCCCCCCCCCCCCCTTAATAAAACGTTTCCTTACATCTAAAGTTAGCATAACTGTTTCTAGGACTTGGTTTAAAATTGAGAATAGGGCAATAGTGAAAATGGGGGTGTTTGAAAACAAAAGGAAAGATCAGTGTTAGGTTTGTTTGTTAGGACTGTTACATACAAAGACGTACGAAACCGTCAAAGTCACATAAAAATGTGGATACTGTAACTCTATTCTAACAAATAAAAAGATATAACGCAATCCCACATATGAGAAAAACAACTTGTAGAACCTGACGCTAGCGTCCCAAAATGTGTAGTGCAATGAGCATACCATTGAGGATATCTCCTTCTTGTAATGGTCTTCGGTCTGGGATGCCATGGCAGATGACTTCATTGACAGACGTGCAGCAGGATTTGGGGAAGTTGTAGTAGTTGAGGGGGGAGGGGTAGCAGTTCCTTGCAATGCAAGCCTGAACAGACAAAACATGTCGGTTAGAGAGACAGTCAGAGCAGGGGGGGGGGGGGTATTTGTGTGTGTGCGTGTGTGTGCGTGTGTGTGCGTGCATGTGTGTGTGTGTATGTATATATATATATATACCAGATGCACAGCATGGTCGATTTCTTCTGTTGTAGCACCTGGTTTCACCAATACGGCTGCAATGTCCAGGACTTCCCGTGCTAGCTGCAACAACAACAAAAAACATACGTCAAAACCAAAATGCATTAAATGGAAATACTAAAAATGCAAATCATGACAGCGACGCCAGTCAGTTTTGTTACCTTGCTCACTACTCTCATGGCTTCAATGTCCTCAGGACAAAGGATCTTGATCTGTGACGTCCCCTTCAGAAACTGCTCAGACTCAGATATCCCTGAGTGAAGGAAACAAGGACAGACAACTGGCATCATTCACACGCCAATACTCAGCGAAGCTGATGAGCCCACTCAAGTAGGACCTTGCAAAGCAGCTGTCGTATATCTATCAACTTCTAGACGCAGCATCAACTTGGACTACCACAGCCACATTTACATACTCCTAATCGAATGCGTTTTTACATCATAAGTAATAGTTGACAATTTGGTAGTGAGAAGGCACAAACATCATAATTCTTCTGTAATTTGGCAGTTACACCGCAGGCTAGCTGGTGCAATTTCAACTAATACCGTATGCATTTTTAGTAAGTATACCATGTGGATGGATTATATCAAGCCATTGTATTTACCTTTATTATTAACTTTACCTTCTGGGGTGTGTGACTCCTGGCAGCTTAACACACAGTACACAATTAATACAATTCCAGACCATGAGTACAGAAGAGATTTTGTTTTCACTCATGAATTTACAGAAACATCTTTCAAAAAAACAAATGCACATCTGTAGCCCAAACCTGCTCTCTTCAATGTAAGCCACATCTCCTCGCAGCATAACCCCATGTCTAGAACAGCAAGCGTTTCAGACGCCTTTTTCCCACATGTCTCACCCTAACCCTAAGGCCGGCTACACACTGGCTGCGTGGCGTGAGCGTGTCAGCTGCGTGGTGTGTCCGTTTATATTTCGGCTCCCATGTTAGTAACAAGTTAGAGCTTACACACTGCCTGCGTGACACACACGTCTCAACACACAACGACACAACGCGGAAAATGTGTGCATGCTATAAATAGAACCGACGCCTATTTTTCACGCGACATGCAAGCGTGGTGGAAGCGTTTCCAGGCAAAATAGAATAGGAAAAGATGTTTATATGTCATTTTGACACAAATACATATTAATAAATAAATTGATGTTTGAAAGTCTCTAGGTTTTGATATAAATGCAGATATAAATGTAATATAAAAAAAATTGATTTTCTAATATTGCACCTGTCAATACAGAACGAAATATTGCAGTGTTTATTCATGAACAAACTGTTACCTACACTGTACAATTACTGCCACTAGACAACTCTGCTCCGATCGCCAACACTTCCCTGTCCTGCTGCTGAGGCTTTGAAATTCACACACACCAGCTGGAACCAGTATAGACGATTTGCTTCAGTGTCGCATTAACACAGTCGGCACGTGAGCAAGGCGCTGACGGTGCATTTGCGGTCGAGACGGTGGTTTAGGCGCGTGTAGAGTGTAAGACTGGACTGGAGGACAAAACTTAAATCATCATATTTAGTTTTTGGTTTTATTGAAATCACTTAGCCATACTGGTGATGTTAAATCTTTACTGTGATAAATGTTGAACATAAAAAGTAAGTACGACTAATTTCCAACCAGTGATCGAATTCCAAAATTTGAAAAAGGGACCTAACCCTTGTGTTGTCTTTGCGTCGACCGTGCAACTTTTTGTTTTTCTGGGCCAAAATTTTAACTTTTTTTCAAACTTTTTCTTCTCACACTTTCGTCGCTTCCCCCAATGTTTTTTTGATGCTTTCCCCGACGTTTTCGTCACTTTCTCCGACATTTTTGTCACTTTTTTCAATGCTTTTATCAATTTTCTCCAAATGCTTTAAAATTGAATAAAACAAAGTCAAGTAGTGAACTGATCATTTATTTTAATTGTGAACAGCGTTGTACGAAACCATCCAAGTTATTTCTTTTTGACAATTTAGTTTAAAGAAAACCCAAATTTCTGATATAGAAACTTTGTGAAAATGGGTCAAATTGGACCCGAAGACAACAGGAGGGTAACATCATTTCACAAACAAGTTTTGTTATTTAACTTGTTTGTTAAATCTGCATACATTCCACCCACACAGACTGCAAATTACCAGGAAAAGTAAAGGATTGCTTTTTTTGTCTGATTTTGTGTCATAGCTGTGGAACTCCGTGTTTTTAGATTGCTTGTACATTGCCTCATCAAAACTAATCTTTGACTTAAGGCCTTCGTCTAATATTTATAAATTAGGAACTTTTGTTACGACATTCTTTTAACTCAAATCACACATTTCTAACCAATGTAAAAGCATCTTGCAGTGCTATGGTACTATGGACAACTAGCTGCTCCTGCACAGAATAAGTTACAGCATCAGCACCTGAGCAGAGGCAGACTCTAATGACACGTGCGCTGTCTACTCAGAGGAACAGAGCAGGGCTGTTACTGTTATATATATGCAGAAGCACAGGTGTCAGCGCAGTCACCTTGGCAACACATTACCTGCAATTTAACTATAGATTAAACGCGATCAAATCATAATTCTTAGACTGAAAAGCACATCAGGACAGTACATGTTGTTCAAGGCACTGGAGTCAATTCGCTGATCTATAATTTATCAACTCAACAAGATGATTGCTGCATGAACACGAACAGTTGCCTGGCAACACAGACTTTAGACAGGTTTGTGTACAAGTCAAATACAGCCCTGCTTTTGACCTGCAGAGCCGACAGCGTGAGTGCGACAATCAATTAGACTTCACTTACGCTTTGATACAGCTGCTCAGAAGAGGAGAAAGGTATGAGAGAATCACAGCGTGTGCACATTATAATGTCTTCATAATGGTATGGCCCGTTAATTAGAAGAAAATCAGTTCAAGATTTGACTTCAGCTCGATAACAATGCCACATTAAAAAAACATTAGCCTGTAACAATTGTGCGTCGGTCCCTGACAAGGCATCACAGGAGAATGAAAGAAGACTGTAACCATGACTACCCTGAGTATGGATTTATGCAGTCACGTGACAAGGATGTAGAGGTTGCCATGGTTGCACAATGAATGACTTGCCCAGTGAAACATACGTTAATAAGCCAGGTTACAATTATAGGTGTTTAATAATTAACACACAAGAGGCAGACTGGTCGTAAAAACACAGGGGGACAGCAATCTATGTTTTCCCTGCAATAAATAGGAAACCCTCGACGGCAAGAGATCAGATATTATTGGGCTGTTTAACAGAGCAAAATGGATTGCAGTCATTGCAGTTTAAGATTTAAAATATTAGAGTAAAGAGACATGTCATCAGGAGAAAGGCACCTACTTTATGTATGTATGTATGTATGTATGTATGTATGTATGTATGTATGTATGTATGTATGTATGTATGTATGTATGTATGTATGTATGTATGTATGTATGTATGTATGTAGTTAAAATACTAGTAGAGGAACTGCATGTGCATACCACTCAGCAAAAATCAATTTTCTGTGTATTCATGCAGAAAGTTAAAACACATGCATGGATGACCGCTTTGTCTACTACTGTAACGCACTCAGACAGGCCTTCAACAGCTTGCAGCTCAAAATGGGCACTCACATGCTATCAAATCTACGCCATCAATGGCTAACTGTCCTGTTGAAGTCATCTAAAAAGATCTGCGAATCTCCGAGGTGTCATTGGGCACTCTTCACTCTGCCAGTAGGCAATACATTTGATTGGTTGTCATTCAGGGTTGCACAAAAACCCTCTTCTTCCACCAATACAGCGATGGCGCTATTAGATATACTGGGTGTACATGCTTTGCATGAGGCAATAGTAGAGGTGGTTGGAAAAAAATCTGTTACATAAGAATCACTATTCCCTATTTTCTGAGACTCTGAATTGAGTCACAAATGCCAAAAAATCGATTTTTGTAAAAACGTAAACTGATAACAGTATGTTGACGGAAAGAAAAAGGCAGAACTCAATTGCGAAGGCACAGTACAGCATTACGTTGTTCATCCTCAAAAAAGGCCTTTGGACACAATTAATGACTCAATAATTAGCTTTGCGAGACAAAGGTGAGGCATTCTGAGAGTACTTCGTACCCCATCACCTACAGGCTAAAATTAGCAGAGCACTGAACCCCGGCACTAACAAATGAGACTGGCTGACCAACACACACTACTGCACTTTTACAAAACGTCAACCAACTCTGGTAGGGTGAAGAGAAAAAAAAAACTTGACCCAGTCTTTCATAAGCCCTGCGTCTGCACAGCCATTTGGATAACAATGGCTTTCCCCGGTACTAACACTGCAGTGTAAATGTCGCAGAGCAACTTTGCCAGTGGAATGGCAGTGGATGGTAGCATTGGGTGATTGTAAATACTTATTATAGTTATAATCTCAGATTTTTGCATGACAAAGTTTTTCTGGTGATGCTAGGATGTTATGGCTATGCTTCCAGGTAAACAATATGTTACACTCGATAGCATTGATTTGGTGTTGTTCCTACATAATTCAACAACAACAACAACAAGCTAAAATTGCTGTTTTGTGTATTTTACCAGGTCAAAAAAAGTCTCCCAAGTGATGAGCATATTTATATAAAAACATATTTCCTTGAGAAAGGAGGACAGTTACCTCTGGGATGATCAGCATAGTCAGGTCGTTGGATGTCACCGGGCACGGGCCTCATGGGAGTCTACACCAGGGGCCAAGAAGAGGACAGAAACGTTATGGCATTCACATGACACATTCAAAAGCAAATATACACCGACAGGTATCAGCGCGTGTACCCGTTTTGGATTTTTCCATGTTTTCAAATGTATGGTGTTGTGTGTGGCAGTGACTGTTTATCATCTCTGCTTAATGTAATGTCCAAAGCCTGAAACCTTTCTGAATATAGTGACATCCTTTCAGCTAACAGAGTGCACAACTGTGTCACAAGGGAGAAGTTTGACATTTAAAACATTGTTATAAAACTTTTTTTTTTTTTTTAAAAGTCATATATTTATCGAAACTTTCTCTTCCCAGTTGCTACCATTGTTACGGCTGCGAGTGGTAAATGATCGGGAGACTTGTGACAAAAATGGGTGTCATAGCTTATGCATGTCTGCGCTTCTTCCTTACATTTTTTCGTGTAATAAATCATACATAGCAAAATGTATGCAATCATTTTTTAACAGCAACTTACCAGTGGGTAGTAAGGGTGTAGTTTTCCTGTGTAGCGGTAGCCCGGCCATGGGTCTGTGTTGATGTTATTCTCCACACAGTTCTTAGATTCATTCTGGTTCTTGTCCTCCTCTGACAAAACACAGCACAACGTATCTGAAGCATCTGGCACCACTGTGTTAGTTAATTGTTGGTTTCTAAAACCTCGACTTGTCTATCAGCACTTTTAACCAAAACAACATGCGACTTATTCATATACTGTGATAAGAGTCCACCACAGATGTTACCAAAGTACAGAACTGACAATGATCAGTAATACATACTTGCTTTTTTGTGCAGCAACTTGTGAGACACCCAGCTCCCTTTGAAACATTCCTGGACATGAAAACACAGAGAGAAACTCTAAATGGGGATGTACAATGACAGAGAGGCAGATCTATGCATTTGTTATTACTGATTCAGTACAGATTGTGCTCAAGAGTACACTTAACTGATGTCTGACAATCACATGCGTGGTCACCGACTTTGTTCTAATGCACAACCTATTCAAACCCAACCAAAAAAAACAATGTGACTCCCTCGGTTGCACACTGTGACAGATATTGCACCATAGTACCTTAAAGGTAGAGACTTTCACAAAAAATACATCTACATGCACCCTTGAGACAATCACTCGGACTGAGTCTCTACCATGTATTGCTATTTCAATGGTGTGTGCGCCTTTATTGGAAAGTCAACAGCAGAGAGAGAGGAAATATAGAAAGCAGGGTCAGGTTACACACCCAAAAATGCAATCACAGCAAAAATGTCTTGGGTCAAATACCATGGCACCACAACTTCATTTAAACTGCCACCCAACCTAACTATTTATAAAACTTTTGACTCAAAGAACATTGCAGAGCCCTTCTGCAGAGGGAGCAATTGCTGTAGTGTAACGTGTAATGCTTTATTGGCAGAGACCTTTTCCAATGTAGTGTCTGCTGCAAGAAAATGTAGCCTCAAAGCAGAATCCACAAACTTTATCAATAGGATATTCAACTCTCACATGTGATTCGTCAATTTAATCAATCATTTGTAGTTGTCACATGAAATTGTACAAGTTACAATTACAGTGAAATGTATCCCATCAGCTCCTTCAACTTATGCATGATTCATTATAAAGCAGAATGTGGCCGTCGGATTGAAACACAAAAACAGAGTCCCCTGGTTGAATGGCACCGGCACTCTGGATCCAGCCAAGTCTCAGCAAAAGGACACAACAGCCCCCGACATCCCCGCTGGAAACCGACGCAGGCATGGAGGCCACCCAGCTCACCATCGGGCGCCTGCACACTGGACAGCAGGATGCCCAGCAGAGAACTCGCAGTTAGTGTTCAATTCCTCCACGCCTGCTTCGGTGCCCCCTCTAATGTAGAGATGGAGATGGACACAGAGATGGCCTTGCTTGTCTACATAGTCGTGATCGTAGCCATAGGTCATAGCCATCTTCACATTTTCCTCTGTGTTTACTCTGATGTTTACATCTGTATTGGAGAGTAGCTTCTGTTGAGCCCTTAAGGGCTTCGGCTATGTATGAAGGTCTTGACGATAAGAAACTCATCTTTAAACTGACAAATTTGTGAGTGGGGTTTGATCTCGCAGAAGAGAAAGTACCAGGGTGAGGGTCAAACACCGTGACACCGCACTTCACAACTTATTGTATGCAGTCTATTGCATTGCTAGAATACCTGGTTCCTACCCAATACACATTTATTTCATATCACTTTTACGCGGTCAGCCAAAAAAAAAAAAAACGCCACACTAAATGCTTTTCATTTTGAGCAGGCACAATATCACTTACTTTAGCTAATCAGGCAACAGTTAGCTAGCGTTACGTTAAAACGTTTTCCCTCGGCCTACAGTTAACGTTACGGACATAGCATCAGTATCTGAGTGCATTATTCATCCTATGCAATCTGTATAACATTTACACAGCCAGATGGCATCCGTTAACGTTAACCAAATACGTTATTATCGGTTTACAAAGCACCTAACGTTACACATGTCTACCTAGCTTGACAGTTAACGCTAGCAGCCTCGTGATAGGACAGAGGGCCTAGGTATGTGGCTACAGCCGACGTTTAAACCGGAGAAGCCGAAAAAGCAGCGGTACCTGTGAACAGAAATAGGAGCCTTGAATACCAAGCTTGATACATGTGGGACACTGAAGTTTGGCGTCTTGGCCGCAGCCATCTGTCTCACACTCCCTTCTAGCCTCGATGCTCGCCATGCCTTCGTCTGCAGGAGGGGTGGAGTCGCAGAGAAGCAGCCAGCCAGCGACTGCACACAGCGCATGTCCGCAGCAGGGCCGTCACGTTGCACAGCTCGGTCCAATCGTCCAATCAACGGACACTTTCCTAACAGAGATTTGTAAGATGGCGACCGCCGAACCGGTGAGCACTTTCTCTAAAGAACATATCAAAACATTTAGGGGGCTTCCTGCTTTTATTATAGGGCAAGTTCACATTTAAAGTGTATGTATACCTTTACACATTCGTCTTCAAAAGTAAATTGATAGTTGTTACAATCATACGTGCTGTTTTGACTAGTTTAAAGTGTGTCTTCTGTGCCACGACCTAAGCGTAACAGAGGAATGCTTGTGAGTCGAGATCTCCCAACTTTAGGCTGACGTTACAACTAACCGACGTGCCGTTCACCTTTGCATAGAGAACGACACCAAGTTCCATTGCAAAATTAGTTTGTTTGTTATTAATTAGGTTAACCGCAAAAGTATATACCCGAGTGACGATTATTCATCACATGTATGATTATTATGAACTAACAGTAAATTCGGCATGTAATATAAGCCACCAAACAGAAATAGCAGTTTGTTTTTGTAGCTACAATTTCACTGTCAAAATTGGTTGACAGTGCTCCCTGACCTCTACGATGCAAAGTTAGCTAGGTACTTAGTGGCTGATGTTAACGTTAACATAGCTAACGCTACATGATGGTAAAACAGCTAGAAACTTTTGCTAGAAAACAAAAGTTTTTTTTTTCTTCAAATAAACACTATTTGCTGTATAAAATGCATGCCAAATTGAAGACTAGGTCCAATTTTTTGGTTGCTGTAAGGTCATGTCATAATGTAGCGGATACTTTGTACCAAGCAAGCAAATTAACGTTACCGTGAAATTTTAAAATGGCAGATATATGAATGGAAATTGCGTGGTGTTATTTCTGCTAATTAATAAACATCTTGGGAATAATAATGACGTGCCCAATAATTAGGTTAACGTCACCACTTTTAAAAATGACATGTCACCTGTAGTGGGTAACGTAAATGTTATCAGTAAAATTAAAATTAGTTCAACTCTAGCTTCACATGACAAATGTGTACCATATGTTACATCGGGTTTCACTAGTGAACGCTTACGTCACGGATTTTTGTTTTTAACGATAAAGCAAATTAATTTGCGAGTAACAACCCTATTTTTTTGTCAAATGGGCTCTGTTTAAATTGTATCTCGTATTTAAGTGTACCACCATCTAGTTGCCATGGCAGAAGGGTTCAGTTATGTAACTTAATCAACAAATGGAAAGTTGTTGCTCAAGAGATTAGACGCCATGCTACTGTTGCAAGATTATTTCCCCAGTTAGAGCTACACTAGAAAGTGTGGTCATTTGCACTGGGGATAGCAACCACTTCCTACTTTCCTTAAATGCATCCCCTCTACCTCACTGCTTTTTAGGAAACCAACCCAAGTTCAAATCAGCCTGATGAAGATGGAGCTGAGGAAACTGGACAAGAGATTGTGAACCCAGAGGCCTACATCAAACACCCCCTCCAGAACAGGTTAGGGTCACATTTTAAAATGTATTTGAGGAAGCCAGTTTAATTATGGCAATAATTAGACTGCACATATTATTTTTTTTAAATTATGTAGCAGATAGGTAATGTCCGGTCACGCTCTAAAGCAGTACAATCATATTCGCTCTGTGACAAAAAATAATCTAGTTTTAGTGCTGCAGAACTTACTCTACTGTATACTTTTATATATTATACTAGTATATGTATACTATGCAAACAGAAACTAAATATTAAAAAAAAATGTTATGCCATAAACCCACCATATTAATATCCCTTGCAATGTTGGGATCATTTAAGTGTAAGAAAATAGAGTTTTAGATCATTTTCAGGATTTCCCTTTGCCTTTACATAACTGTTAATGGCTGTCTAGTGTTTTTATGCCAACATTTCTGAACACAATTCATCAGTTAATCAATGAGTGGATTGACAGAAAATGAACTGGCAACAATACTTATAATCGATTATTTTTAATGTTACTGTTTACTGTTGATGTTTGAAGACCGTGGGCTTTAAGAACGTGTTATGGACATTTTTGACTTAAATTAATTGATTAATTGGTATTAAAAATATTTTTAGTTTTAATAATACTGTAATAATTGCTTTGATTTGCCTGTTGAATTGAAAGGCTTTTGATTGACACAATGTGGGTCAAAAATGTAATTAAAGCGAACATTTGCCATTTGCTTAGACTTTCACTTTTGAGGCAAATCAGATCACATATATTGGCCCTTTTCAGATAGCCTGACAAGCCAGACCCACATCAAGATGTTGGGTCTGGGAACTCACCATTGACGGAGCTCAATCCGAGGGGCAGGATAAACAGTTGTCTTTCAAATTCCCTCTGCACGCAATAGGATAGCGCTACAACCAACCAGAGCAACGCTAGTTGATAGATTAAACTTTTGCCGTATCCGGTCGGCAAAACTCCGAACACATCTTCCTTTTTTAAGAATGACTTCAGTGCCGTTCTTTGTTCTTTTCTCAAAGAAAAGCTTAACTCCAAGTCTTCCAGAGTCGCGGCCAAACCCGATTCGAAAGACCGCTGTTCGCCAGCAGCAGTAGCCATCTTATTTGTTTTCAAGTTGCGGGGATTTCACGCGGAACCGTTGTAACTCTGCTGTCATTATGTTAAGCCCGCCCACCGACTCTATACACGATGTGATTGGCCCGGCTAGAGTTTGGCTTTTCCAGCTCGCAAGCCATCAAAGAGTTGCTAGACTGACCCTGGCTGCAAATTACATTTGCTGCCGCTAGGGTGCATCTAGATTTCTAGACTACTTTTCAGATACACCAGTGTCTGATCGCCCACTGGTTGCACTGGGCTGCACCCAGATGTGAGCGTGTGGAGCTTCATCAACAACAAAGAAAAGAAGGTGACTTATGCGTCACGTAATTGTTTGATCTCTAAGCATAGTTTAAGAACTCAATGACCCTACCTCCACACAACTGAGTGGAAGGCTCAAATACACCAAAAACAATGTTCACCAGGAGGAAGCTGAGCAATCTACTAAATGGTCTGTGCACAGCGCACAATAAAGACAAAATAAAATCAATACGATTGACTGATTACTTATTGATAATTTATGTAATTCTTGGCGTATTGTAAAAACTAATTTAATATACAAAAATATATTATATATAATTTAATGATTATAATATGATGCCTGTAGTTAGTGAGTCAGTGGTTAGGCTAGCTGCGTTACTTGTGGCCCCCGGTTTCTGTCTGTGTGTTTTCATGTTCTTCATGTGTTAAAAGTGGATTTTCTCTCACACTCGAAACAAATGCAGTCTGCCGGATGGGAGACTTTATTTCCCCACAGTAAGACTTTGATTGTCTGTGATGGTCTGGTGACCTGTCCAGAGTGTTTCAGTGCTTTTCTCTCAATCCGTAACCGGATAGCTTCCAACTCCCTAGTAGGCTGAATACAAATGAGCAACGATTGAATATTTTACAAACATTTAAATTCCACATGGATATCTATGTCGAAAAAGGTCAAATAAGAAAAATAAAACACTCAGCAGAAAGTCTGTCCGCTAAAGGAGCCGTTGGACCGTAAACACTTGACTGGTGTTTCACAGCTCAGCTGTAAGGTTTGAAATACATCGGTGGCATTTTAATAGCTACGTATTCCCACAAATTGACAATTAATTGGATACATTGGTACAGTCAGGGTTATGGGCTGCATGAGGCTAACCTTGTAGAGGTTAATCTAAGAGACTATAAAATATATGTTGCCTCAGTTTATGGCCTTTAATCAAACATTCAAATATTTTACCAGACAAGTTAACAAGGAATACACAAACGTGTCATAAACTGAAGCTCACCGACTGTTGGAATGTCATATTTGGTCATCAGACGTTCTGTCATGCATATACAATGCCACTCAAGGGAATTACATTTGTTGTATCAGTTACCTTATTCCATTTCCTGGCATTCATTGGGACTGTGCTCTCATTTAAAAACACAACCCAAACCCATTGACAGACTAGCTGCTTTAATGTCTCTGTAATAGTGTCAACAGCCACAGTTTTCTTTATTATTCCTCAATCCAAAGAGCTTTAGGCAGTCACTGAGCCATTAGAGGATTCAGCATCGAACAAGTATGACACAGCGTTCACAATTAATTGGACCAAGAAAGTGATGGCGTGATTTACTGAACAGTTTGTGTCGGCATCATCCAGGTGCATCCATACGTCGCTCATTTGCTCTGAAGCTCAATGGCTTTCGGTTACTTTTGTTTACCACGTGTTTTAATTAGGGGCTTGTTACATTTATGCAAATTCCTTTTCTGTTTTCGCCCAACAGCTGGTCCCTGTGGTTCTTCAAGAATGACAAGAGCAAAACATGGCAGGCCAACCTGCGACTCATCTCTAAATTCGACACAGTTGAGGATTTCTGGGCGTAAGGAGCAATACATCCTTCCATGTCTTTTTCTTTTCCTTTTCCTTTTATGGAGTGACTGAAGCAGTGAAATGTCACAACTGTAGACTGTGTTGTGAAATACTGTTAGATCAACATGTTCTGTTAATGCTGTGCTCTCTTCATTTCAGTCTCTACAACCATATCCAGTTGTCAAGCAACCTCATGTCAGGCTGTGATTACTCCCTTTTTAAGGTACATTTGATTTATTTTCATACATTCATGTAAATGTGAGTAGTTCATGTACAGATTAAAGTATAGTTAGGGCCCGAGCGCCGACAGCGGCGAAGGCCCTATTGGAACTGAAGGAATTATTTTCTGCAAATGAATTGGCTTTTTGAGGGGCTTAACATATTCAAAAACTCACCAAAATTGGCGGTTGCATCAAGTCTGGTGAAGATTTACGTATTTTAAGGGTTTCGGGAATAGGTGCACAAAAATGGCTCGCTAGCGCCCCCTACAAAGTTAAAAAAATTTAGCACCTGCAGTGCGTTTAACGTAGACTCACGAAAGTTGGTACCCATATGTAACATGTCAAGATGTACAACAAACGTCATTGGAGCCATACCCTAAACCCAACAGGAAGTCCGCCATTTTGATTTCAAAGTTCGAAATTAGTGCGATTTTGGCCATTTCCACTTGTCGTACTTTAACGAACTCCTCCTAGAGATTTCATCCGATCAACTTCAAATTTGGTCTGTGCCATCCTAAGACATTAAAGATGAAAAGTTGTTAAAAGAAAAACCTTTCGTCATAGGGCGTGGCCGTGGCGGGGCGGCCATTTTGTGCGTTTCGCCATCAAAACAGGAAGTGGGTGTAACTTGAGTGTACATTGTCCAATTGGCTTAAAACTTTTCAGGATTCATAAGAGTCCAACCCTGAGGACAAATGAAGGCTGATATTTACTTAAAGTCATAGCGCCCCCTAGTGGCAACAGGAAGTAGGCCTAAAAGTCAAGGTGCTATACTTTAAGGAACTCCTCCTAGAGATTTCATCCGGCGGACTTCAAATTTGGTCTGTACCATCTCAACACCTTAAAGATTAAAAGTTATACAGTGTGGGTGTGGCGTGGCGGCCATTTTGAGTGTTTAGCGATGAACAAAGAAATAGTTTACTTAAGTAACTTGAGTGTACGTTGTCGTTTCTGCCCGAAATTTCTCACGATTGACAAGGGTCCAGCTCTGAGGACATCTCCAGGCCAATATTTACTTTTGGTCATAGCGCCCCCCCACTGGCAACAGGAAATGCGCCTTATATGACAAACATCATCCGATTTACATGAAACTTATAATATGGGGTCGACACGTGATACTGAGCCGCCCCCTATACTTTAACCACGCCCACTTACTCAGACCACGCCCCCTTTCATAACATTTGAACCGTTTAAGGTAGAGTCTTGTGTGAGGTGTCTTAAACTCAGCAGAGAGTTCCTTCTTCATTGGTGATGGTTTGGCCCGCCCCCTACGCTTAAGCCACGCCCCTTTCATAACATTTGAACCATTTAAGGTAGACCCTTGTGTGAGGTATCATTGAACTCAGCAGAGACTTCCTTCTTCATTGGTGATGGTTTGGCCCGCCCCCTATGGTTAAGCCACGCCCCTTTCATAAATGCTGACCCATCTAAGGTAGAGTCTTGTGTGAGGTATCCTTGAACTCAGCAGAGACTTCCTTTTTAATTGATGATGGTTTGACCTGCCCCCTAAAATGTAGCCACGCCCCTTTTCACAGCTAATGAACAGTATGACGAAGAGTCTTGTGTGAGGTATCGTTGAACTCAGCAGGGAGTTCCCTTTTCATTGGTGACGATTTGCGGTGTCTGAGTGCCGCGCAAATGCATGGTCGCAAGGAGCGCCGTCCGCCAGTAACCCCGACACGCGCAGAGGCGCGAGGGCACGTCCATCGCTGCTTGCAGCTTTAATTAAAACTTGTTTTTTAAATATGTTTGCATGCCAATATCCTCTCTGGTGCTGAGATCCGTCGACATTTGCTTGTGTTTATATTTAACAGTATGTACAAGGACAGCAGTGTTTTCTCTCTTATTTCTGATGTTGACTCAGTGAAAATAAAAGAACCATCTATAAGGCTATAAACATCTTTGTTTCAAAGTGGAAGACCATATTTACATGATGAGACATTATATTTTGCAAACCAAGCCAAGGCCCGGGCCCTTACGTATGGCAGCTGATAACATTCATACTTGAAGTACAAGGAGAAAATGCCATCTTTTGCCTGTTGTATGTATGGGCAATAGCTCATGCAAACAGAAAAATACCTGATTGAATTGTCAACACAGTTTTAGTCAGGACAACAGCATTATTACTAGACAGGAGTCTCTCTGACTAAATCTGTCCCAACCAACTAAGCTCATCAGTAAAAGAGCTAATTTAACCAGATGTGATGATAGAAAATGAGAAGCGTGTGTGGAAGTGTAGTGATTTAAGTGGCAGGAGGCGGCTAGCAGCCACTAATTATACCGTGGGAGATAGGTGATGGTGATGATGAATGGAAAAGCAGCAAACAAGTATGACTGCGGTCTATTATCTGTGTGCTTTAATTTAAATCATTAGCAGGATCCCCTGTGGCTAAGACTACCTAGTGAACTTGTATTCATAGCAGGGGAGTTAGTTTATCAGCTCCTGTACAGTTTAAGTTTTACACTTCATTACAAAAACCCTGCTATCTGAGTCATGACTGTTGAGGCAGAGCTTATGTAGAGAAAGGGCAAAACTGCAACTTGAGAAAAAGACGTTAACCCAGTATTGAACCATCACTGCACACATGTTTTGTTCTTGCTACCTTTTTAGTATTCCAGCTGCAAACCTTTAATTTAGATTAACAAATGTCATCAGTTGAAAAAGATGCCTTTCTTCAGGCAGTGTTGAAATCTCACCATGAAATGTTGTTTTGAAGTTTTGGTGAAGTGGTTTGGGATGTGTATTGACAATTTTAACCATTGCTGCAGGATGGCATTGAACCCATGTGGGAGGACGAGAGGAACAAGCGCGGCGGGCGCTGGCTGATCACACTCAACAAGCAGCAGAGGAGATTAGACCTGGACCGCTTCTGGCTGGAAACTGTAGGTTTGGCTATAGCTGCTGTGCTTTATATCCTACTCAGTGCTGTTACTCAAATGAGTGATGCTGTTACTGATTTTTGAGCCTCGCTAGCACATATATCACCTGCATCTAGTGCTGGGCGGTATACCGGTTTATACCGTACACCGGTATTCATTTCCCATATGGGCCAATGTAATCTGCGAGTGAATTGACAACGGGACCCCTGCATGCGTACCCTTTTCACTCATGGTAGTAACTTTCAGGGGTGTGATTCTTCCGGATAATTCCGGAAATCCGGCTTTTCTGACCTGAAAAATGAAGCTCTCGTAAATCATGCAAATCCGCATGGTGTCGCAAGGCACAGGTCGGGGGTATTGGTAAACATACTCTGACTCATGTCTTCATATCACTCCGCAAGTGGTCCATTAATTTGTCACGATGTAACTTCATTCAAAGCAGAGCTCCACCAAAGAGCCTGCAATCTTTGCGGAAGGTTATTTGAATAAGAATTTTGGACGTGTGGGGGCGAACTATCTTCTTAGCTGAAGCCGACAACGGGACAATATTGTTGCATGTTGGCAATGCAAGCTGAAGCGATGTAGCAGATGACGTTGAGAAGTTGCAGTGAGGAATATTTTAGGAGCACCATTTTCGGCAGTGCAGAAAGGTAGTGGCCCACACTAACTTAGTGTTGAGCCGGGAAACATGGCTAAAAGAGCTCTACAGCGAAAAGATGTGCTGGGCGAGCCGTCAGTCGGTCGAAGCTAACAGAAGCTAGCTGGCGTAAGCTGACAGCTGACCAACGCTACCAAGTGATCGGCGGAGACAGGGAGTACATGTATTTGAAAGAGTCCGGCAGTTGTGGTAGACGAAGTCGGGATATTGGATGGAGAGTCCACTGAAGTCCACTGCGGTCTGAAGGGCTAATCCTCGCTAGATCACTAGCTAGTCGGGAGGTTGACAGCTAACGTTAGCCAGCTGAAGCTAACAGTCGATCGATGGTGAGTAACGTACGTTACACAGGCTGGCAGCAGCACAGAGTCCAGAGTTGATAAGTGTGTGTGTGTGTGTGTGGGGGTAGAAAGGTGTTGAGAATGACCAACACCTAATCTTAAACTTAGTGTAGCTACTTAATTTGCTACGACCCGATCAGAGGTTACTTAAATTGAGACGTTCAGTCAAAATCAATCATGTCACCTTCAAACGGGATCTCTGTTTGCAGGGTTCAGGCTGTACCCTCCCGGTGATCATGCTGCTCTGGGGGACTGGTTGTACAGTGAGAAGCCGCTGCTGACCGGCGCAGAGCTCTGCCGGAACTCCGACTGCTGTCTGTCCGCGCGGCCGTCTGACGGCATCAGTATTAAATTGAGACAGTTTCATTAGCGGTTAAAAACATCTCGCGTTAAATAGTAGTCTAATTCGGTACAGTTGGTTTTAACGCCTGATGCAAAGTGTCGGCCTATAGGAGTACACATGAAAACCCTGAACAAGCAGCGTCGCTCTGCTCTGTCTTTCTGCTGTGCCCCATTCACGTAGTAGTTTTACACTATGTAGATTAAACTCTGCAATTAATCCGCGGTTCACATGTATGTATGAACTGTGGTGGTCTGTTACACTCAAGGCTATATTCAACATCACTGATTAAGTAGCCTAAGTCAATCCAACAAACAACTGGACTTTAGGGTCAAGTGTTGTTGTATCCGGCCCATGTCCTGGATGTGAAAGCCTCCTTACTGGACTACTGAATATAATAATATTCCATTATATTTTGTATTTTGAATTGTTACCTGCCACCAGAATTTTGTGATTTCCTTGCAATAAATATTGACATTTTTACCATAAATTGGTGCCTAAAAATGTATCAGAATGCAGGAATTGAAGTCATTTACCCTCAGAATTTCCTGGGGGAGGACCCCCAGACCCCCTCCCCCCCCTGCTTTGTGTGTTCCCGCAAAGACAAATTCTGAGCAAGGAAAAACCCTGAAGTATAATCACAGACAGCCATAAAAAACATTTAAATTGCAGAGTTAGAGTTATAACTTAATATGTACAGTGTCAACAGAGAAACACGGACAATTGAACAGACAGTGACAACATACATACTACATACCTACATACTGTAGAGAATGACAGTAACAGCATACAAACGGCATAAATAAAAATTTGTTATAAATGTGTGCTCTTTAAAAAGTAGAAAGCATTGTTTGCCAGTTACATTAAATGTTTAAAAATCCGTAAATGTCCGTGGGTGGGGCTGCATGGGCGTGGTAATGTGGGTGGGTGTGGGTGTGGTAGTAAGGAGAAAGAATAGGAGAAGGAAGTTTGTGTGAGGTGGACCTGGTCACCACAGACCCAAATCTTCTCAGCTGTTGCTACTGTCATATGCTGCACTGTCTCTTCATGTGGCACTATTATTTATATTATAACAAGGTAATGCAATGTGTGATCAAGTGATGACTGATTAACAGTAATGTAAATGCTAAATGCCCTAATACCTACATATCATGTAAGACTCAATTTCTCCATTTCTTTGCACAAAACTCTCCAGAAAGTGCCATTTAATGGTTTATTTTTTTTTTTAAATGAGGGGGGGAGGGGGCTGTCGCAGCGTCATGGGTGCGCCGTATATTTTCCTGCTTTTTTGTCCTTTGCCAATCACACCTATGAACTTTATAACACAACAATTAATAACCCATAACTAACTCACTTTAACATGATAAAACACCATAGCACACAACAATTTGTGACATAAACAATTTTTAACACTAATAGTTGTATATTTACACCGCCGAACGGCATGCTGGGTGACATTATAGCTGCTAGCTTGCCGGGTAGCATAACAGTCTGTTAAGCTGGGAGAGGCACTGGTCGTTACTGCACATTCAAGAACAGAGAAGAAAGATAGAGGATGAAAAAAGACCGGAGATACAGCAGAACAACATGTTTCTGTGTGTTTTTAAAAAATCCCACATAATTTAGCCACTGTTGCCGGTCGCGCTAACGTTACTTGCTGCTACAGACTGTCAAGAAAGCCGGGTTCAGAGCAATGATTGCAGCACTGGATTTAAGATGTCTTGCCTCCCCGGAATACCAGTCGGGATCACTTTACCGGCTGTGTCTCAGTTGTTTTTGCAAGTAACCAACTCGGGTACTCTAGCTATATAATTCAATGTGAGTAGCTACACGAATGTTGAAATGACATAAAATGCCCGTCTCTAGAAGCTGTGATAAATTAGCCTGAAGCTAATGCTTACCTGTTCAGGAGGAAATTAGCCAACTCTGCATTCTTTTGGGCTCTAAGCTGTCTCCATCTTTCAAATACATCTCCAATATTTACCCGGGGTTTGTTACGTCTCTGGTCACGCAACTGTTAGAAACATGCCAAGGTTTTTTTTAGGTCGGGTACAATCTATCTCCGTTGATCCTGTTTGTTTGTTTGTTGCTTTCATGGCTGTACAAACGTTACAGCTGTAGCGTGCTGGGTTTACGTTTTTGCAGGTATATCTGGGAACCTGGCCTGGCTGTCAAACTGGGCAGTTGATAACAACACACAGGCCAAAACACAAACAGAAATTCCGTCACGGAACGGAAATTTCAAAAGGAGAAAATACTGGCATTAGCATTGTTGTCAGAAAAGATAGTATTTCAACTTAGCATGTTTCCTTAATATCTGATGATGCATTGGGGTTATTTTTTGGATTTATTACAGTAAATATATTACATATTGGACCTTTAAAGTTGGTATGTGTTTTATTTAAGTTTATTTTACTTACTTACTTTTTTACTTACTAAAAATAGTTTAGATTCTATAACGTTATTGTATAATGTTGTGGAGCCTTTAGTAATCAAAGCTTTAAGTAAACACGATGACATTTAAATGATTTTTTTATGTATTCTATGTACTGATAGTAGTAGAATAAACCATTATAAACCCAGTCAAGCCCCAGTCAAGCAAAAGAAAGAAAATTCCTTGATATACCATGAAACCGCCAGAATCTTAAAAAATACCGTGATACAAACCGCCCAGCACTACTGCATACTACTCTATCATTACACTGCAGAAATGTGTGATGATTACATCTTCATACCAGTGCAGTGAGCCACAGATCTAACAAACTAATAAAAAATATACTATTGCCTTGACCGTTTGCTGAGCTGATAAGGGGCCACAACACAGTCAAATGAGAGCAACTGAAAACTGGCTTGCTTGCTGCTAAATCTGCAGTCCACACAGTGTTGTGGCGAGCTCTCTTGCTGCTTTAAAGGTCACTGACAGTGATACAGTCATCTAGCAAGTATAGACTTGCCAGTTAGCAGACACTTCCTTTATTGGCAATACTGCAACCAACCACTGGGCTGAAAGCGGTCACTCTCTTTTTCAATGACATTCTCACTAATTGTTTTTACCAGATTTAAAGCTGTAACAATATTTTTAAAGGTGCCCTGCCACACGTATTTCGTTACTTTGTGGTAATGTCCAAGTTCTACCATGGACTCTGTAACATTTTTTTGTGGAAAAAATGCCTTGGTTACCTTGTTTTGAGCCATTCTAGCGTGGTATAGAAAGCCTGCAGGAAGACTCTGCTCGATTTGTGCCAGTTCTCATTAATATTCAGTGAGCTAAGCTGCTTGACTCTGATTGGCTAGCAGCTAGCCAATGAGAGCCTGGCTATCAGCATCCTTTACCCAGCGCAACTGGACGAGCTCATGAATTAGTAATGAGCTCAGGCAACATGATGTCAGACTGACCAGCTTTTGTAATTGGCCTGATTTCTCCGCTTATTTCTTTTCAGTGGCTAGAGCTGACAGAGGAGGTAGCAGTTCATTTTCACATTCACGACATAACACAAACACATATGGACCTAATATATTTCAAAAAATACAAGTAAAAGATGTTTTGTATGGCAGGGCACCTTTAAACAATTGTGGACCGTTTTAAATGAACATACAGTATGTTGAGCTGTGAAACTGGGTTGTCTTGGAGGGTGATGTCCTGGTCCATCACCTGCATGGATATCTGCCTGAACTTTGCAGATCTGCTCATACAATGTGTTACAGGAAGAATGTAGAAAATCCAAACTAATCGGTAGGTCTTCTTAGCGACCTATAAGCTAGGAAAAAATGGCAGGAGGCTGGAGTGCTGCTGAGCAGCGTAGCACTCAGTGCTGCCGCTGGTGGCAGGAAAGTGTATTGTGGTCATACTATTTATTAAAACAGTCATCTCATTTATAAATTCTCTGCGCTCCACTGCTGAGCAGCACTCCCGCCGGTAAGCAAGAAGAGCCCTGCACCATCATTCATTTTACATGGTTTGTATTGACAGACGGAAAATAACCTTTCTCTATGAGAAAAGTTACATTTTTGTTACTTTACAGCCTCTTGAAGTTGCTTTTGCCCAGCTTAGTTTAATATGTTTTCCTACTACCCAATGAGTTTGCATTTCCGACACACTAACATACCACATTTCCCCAAACTAATTTTATGAGTGAATCTGTGACTGAAATGTCTAAGATCTGGCAGATCTGGGATGGTGAGGCTGATCTTCCTTCTTGTACTTTGTTCTGTCAGTCTGAGTCCTGTGCATGGCTTTTATATTCTTGTCTAGGCTACTGTGTGTTGAAACGACCTTTTGGTTCTGTCGGGAATGCCATACCATGGGGATAATATGAGTTTGAATTATTGGTCTTTACTATATTTATATAAAAAATTTACAAGGGGGCTGCCTGGACAGCTCACCTGGTAGAGCACCCATATATAGAGGTTTACTCCTTGACGCAGCAGCCACAGGTTTGACTCCGACCTGCGTCCCTTTGCTGCATGTCATGTTATGACAATGGCTTTTCTTCCTCTCCATCCCTTCACCAGCTCCTGTGCTTAGTCGGAGAGGCCTTTGACGACTACAGCGACCAGGTCTGCGGCGCTGTGGTCAACATCCGCACAAAAGGAGATAAAATAGCCGTCTGGACATCAGACTATGACAACCGGGATGCTATAACACACATAGGGTGAGGCGTGTCTTCAGTATCAAGGTATTTATATATACAGGTGATAGCATTCTCTGCATCTTCTTATGGTGTCATTTCCTGTCAACAGGAGAGTTTACAAGGAGCGCTTGGGCCTTCCCCTGAAGATGACTATTGGCTACCAATCTCATGCAGACACAGCTACCAAAAGCGGTTCAACCACCAAGAACAAATTTGTCGTTTGAGAAATGTGCCCCCCTATGTGCCTCTTTTATTTTCTTGTCTTCTTTGTTGTTCCTTCATATGTTTACTTTGCTGCAAAGACTCTGCGGAATGCAATCTAAAAGAAGAAAAAAAAACGATCCAAGACTGCGTGCCAAATGTTTCCATGACCTGCCCAGGACTTGTACTACATAAACAACATGGAAAACAGATGAACATGTATCTTCCAAAACACTAACAATGAGAGGCAATGTAGTGGATGAGATTTAGAGTGCTGCATACTCTTCTGAAGAAATGTGTTGATTTTTTTTTTCTCTTTAACGTCAAGGAATCCTGAAATGCAAAAAAGAAAGTGTATTTCTCTCCCATTTACTACAGCATCGTTGGTTTGCCGTAATACTGAATGACAGTAAACCCTTTTAATTTATTATTAGTCTGGCAAAGCCAGACCTACACCGCTTATCTGTCTAGCAACATAGATAGTGGGGATAGCGGAAGGGACATCTGATGGACGTCAGGCTTTATCCCAGCAATATACAGCCATTGAGCCAGACTAATTTATTAATAATTTGCTTGCATATGATTAGATTGTTAGACCTTTGTTTTATGCTTTTTATGCCTTGAACTGTTGCACGTAATCAACCTTTTAAAAGTACTTCATGGCTCATATTCTTTTGAGTGTTAATATAATTAAAACATTGGTTTTGCAATTATTAGTTGTTAAACTGTGTAATACTTTTTTGCAACCTGTAATTGGTACATTCCTTGTTATAAATGATTTGCCTTTTGACTTGCAGTGATGCTGTATTGTAGGATATTGACTTTTGGTTGCTGAGGACATTTATAGTAGACCATCAAATAGTTTTCTACCGATGGTCTACTTTCCCGCTGTATAAAATATCAAAACGGTTCGTATTCGTAATGATGCACAATTTTTGGTGTGTTATCCAATGTCCATCAACATGATAAGTGCGCCTGCGCAAGCCCCGGCAATTCAGAATCTGTTTAGGCAACAAAACTACTTGGTTAGGTTTAGGAAAAGATTGCGCTTTGGTTTAAAATAAGTGTATAAGTTATGTAAAAAATAATAATAAATGACCATGAGTCAAGGCTGACTTTTGCTTTCACACGGGACACGAACAGCTGTCTACTGGGTGAAAGTCCTGTGTTTGTTTGACTCATTCTTCCACTCAAACGTTGTCGCTCTCTATACTACGTCGCCTGACTTCCACTTTAGAGGCAGCCCTGCACGTCCTGGCTCACGATTATATACTAATTAACTAGTGCATTACTTTTCACAGGTATAAATATGAACAGTGAATGAGAACAGCCTGAAAATAAGAACACTAAAGGAAAGAAAATCTCAGGGAAACAGGAAGTCTCTTCCTCAGCTTCCAAGTTGCTTGGGATTCACCGTCTGCCTTAGTGAAAGTGACAAATTCACACCTACCCACCTCCACCCCATCATCCAGAGATCCCTTAGAATGTCAGTATAAAAAGAACTTTGAAAGAAAAGGTTACTTTGGGCAACATGGCTTCCCATCTCAGTTCATTGCCACCTTTATAAATGTCACTTCAACATGACAAATGTCATCACACTCTCAAGGATCGGCATTCTTTAAGCCAGCAGACGAAGCATCTACAACCAGGTCCTTCTTGATCTGATGACGCATTAAGTGACTGATCAAGCTTCATTAGGTCCTTGTTGAAGTTTTGCAGTAACCTTTAAAGGCCAGCTGATCTATTATGTAAGATCCTTTGCAAGCACAGACTCAAATGATAAACACAGTGGTGAGTGAAATGAATGTTTATAGCACCTTTCTAGAGCAGACATCACAAAGTGCCTCGCAATAAAAGCAACAGACAAAATAAAAGCAATATGAGAGTGTACAAAACTAGTCCAAATATTAATAAGGCAAACTCCAACATGCCAACTGAAATTAATATGGTAGTTAACACCTGTATAACCAAATCATGTGGGGGTTAGTTAAACATTAATTAAAAACAATACCAACCATTCAGTTTAATTTCAATAAACAACATTTTTAAGATGTTTTTATGTCTGATCTGGTGGCTTCATTTTCATAATGTTACAGAATGTTATCTGAAGTGTAAATATTAAAAATTGAAATATCAAATAACTCATCGGCTTCGCTATGCCTCTCATCCTTTGTGATTGGTATTCATTTAGAATGCAGAATGGATATCAGATAATTAATTCATCTGTTTAGTAATCGTCATGAAAATCCTCTTGCGGGATTAATAAAGTATGTATAAAAAAATAAATAAAAAAAAGGCATATACTGTACACCCAGTTGCTAGTTTATTACAGCAGGTACACCTATCTTAAACGGATGCAGTGTAATACAACAGCCCTCCAATGACACAATGAGACCTACCTTCATAAAGGTTATTATATACATATTTTTGTTAAAGCTGAGCGGCGGGCCCCTGGTTAGCTCACCTGGTAGAGCAGGCGCCCATATATAGAGGTTTACTCCTCGACGCAGCGGCCGCAGGTTCAACTCTGACCTGTGGCCCTTTGCTGCTGTTCATTCCCCTTCTCTCTCCCCTTTCAAGTCTAAGCTGTACTATCCAAATAAAGGCCTAAAAATGCCCAAAAAAGAAAAAAAGCTGAGAGGTGTTGATTTGGCTTTAGTGCCATTTTGGAGGCTGTAGTTGTGATGTTGAGTTGTGTCATACTGAGAGGTGCTGAGTGGACAAAATATTTAATCACCTATATATTCAGTGTTAAGAAGCTGTGGTTTGCATCTTTGACATACAAAATACAATGAAACATTGTTTTATTTGTAAAGTTACGGCATTAGTGAAATGTGTTTTGCAACAATCATAAAAAATAAATGCAGGTTTGTCCACATCTTGCATTTATTAAAAACTGTCCACTAATACAGATTTTATATTGGCCAGCAGATTCTTTCTGCTGTGAATAGTAATAAAACCACATGTTCCAGTCTGTGCAGACAGGTAAACAAAAGGCCACTGACACGGTCACTTTATTAAATGGGGTTACAGGCTAACCTTGGCAGCAATGAATGCAATCTGAGGTTAACTGAATTGAGCACAGTTTCTCAGTCTCCAGCTGGCCCCATGTTGCCACAGGAGGACCTCCTTGTTTTCCAATCAGAGACACAGACAAAATCCCAAAACCCTCCGATGTGAGATAACCGGTCAAATCAATCAGGCAGAAGGACATAATCCAGCAGGGGAAATATGAAATGAAGGCTAAAATCAGAATACACTTACAAAAGAAATAGTATTGCTAAAGCAATCTTATAAAATGCCGACCTCAATCTAGCAGAAAAGAGCCTAAACAAAATAGTATCACTGGAATATTTATCCAGTTCACTTGTTTTAAGGCTTCACTGGGGGATTTATGTTGATGCTGTGGCTCCAGGCAGGTTTTTAAGGTAATCATTTCACTGCTGTCCATCACTTTACACTGGAGGGAGCTGCAGCCCAATATAACTTTAAACTGGTACTTGTAAGTGCCAGTAGGCAGTATAGGGATGGATTTGTTTACAGCAGTAAGTTTACATACTGCAGGCTTTCAACTTAAAAGGCAGTGGTTTAGGGGCTCAGTGTTGTGTGGATTACACTGTGGTCTTGTCTGTCTGCCTCGGTATTTCTTATGTGGGGCTTTAATGGTGGCAGCTCACAATTCAGAGGAAAAGAAATTAGACAGCAGCACAAGCTGAAAAAATGTGTGTGTGTGCATTGGTGCAGAGGTGAAGAGGGAATTTCAGACAATCAATAAAAGCATAAACCTTTGTGTGTTGGTATGACTGGCAGTGTAGTGGGTGAATAGTGAGGTCTAGAAACAGTGTATACTATGAATGAGATTACACATTTAACAGAAAGGAAATGTGTACTACATATGATGTTGCCAGCAGCTATAATTACGACATTACACTGTGTAGGATCTAAGCCATGGCCATTAGTGAAGCTCAATGCTTTATCAGCTTACCATTCTTTTTATGGCTGATCAATTTCCCCAGGGTCTGTTTGGGGGCTCATATCTCTCCCAACAGTATAGGGATCAATGGTGGGATTTGTTAACCCTGATTAAATTAAAGAACAGGTTAATCAGAGAGGCAATTAGCCTTAGTTTTTGCAGCCTTGTGTTTGAGAATGCTTGGATTATATTTTAAGCCTGGACACATATACTTATGGTATATGAAGGACCCATGAGACACAATCACTGCATAAACACAGAACACAATCGTGCAGTGTGAAGCAGTCATTGTACACATGGTGGGGTTTTAAGTATTGATTCAAACTCCCTGTACAACTACCTGAGCCAGCGTCTGTAATGTATATAAGTCCCAAATAAAGAAACACCGTATTATCCCCCATTTTAGCTTCACATTGCTGGTTTACAGTGCAGTGTGGGATTGATTTTATCATTGTATCGATCACCTTTAAGGCACATCTTGGAGCACCTAGTTATTTATCTTTACTTTCAACTGTCTGTGAGATCCTAGGGGATGAGTAGAGCTTTTTGTTCCCTTTGGCAACATTCCAACTGTGTGTCTTGCTTTAATGCACTCTCTAAAAAAGGTATGAAATTCCGAAAGCCTGAAATCTCAGTACACGGCCAAGGAAAGTGTGTGTGTGTGTGTGTGTGTGTGTGTGTGTGTGTGTGTGTGTGTGCGCGTGCGTTTCTCTGTGGATTTAGGGTTATGATGATACTTTCACATTATTTATCTACCACCTAGACCAGGAGTCTGTTTCAGAAAGCAGGTTTAGTGAAAACTCTTGAGTTTGTTAACCCTGAGATGAGGAAAACTCTGAGTTTTCCGTTTCAGAAAGAGAGGTTAATAAAACCTGAGAGAGAGGGGTAACTCCAGCCCGTTTCAGAAAGACAGGTAACTTCACCTCAGTCAGTTACTCTGGTAACTGAGCCTGTGAACCTAACCTGGTAGCAGGTTTTCTTCAAGAAACCTCGAGTTTCTCTCAGTCTCCTCCCTCTGACACAGCACTCTTTCATTTCCTCATTCAGTCATTCAGTCTGTATCAGGCGCATTTTACCGCAGTTTGTTAACTGCATGAATAAAAAAACAAAACGGTCGGTTTATTAACTGTGTTAAGCAGACTATAAAGCTTTTTTTTCTCAAAACATGGTATTTCCTTTTGTCGACGATCCCGTTGATGAAGAAGCTGTATTACTTCGCAGGGTGTTAAACACATGTCGGGAGATGATATTGAGGCCCCGACATCTTAATTTTCAGGTAACTTCCTATTTGAGCAGTATCGTCCTCCCATTCTTATGTAGCCTACATAACCTTATCTGTCCTCATTTCACTAACGTCACCCATCGTGCATGTTCTACTACACCCCAGTAGATTATTTGTGTCACATTACGTTTTTTTTTGCAAACAGCAGTTTTCTTTACAACATTGGCGATGTGGAGCATTTTAGTAAAGCCACTGTATAACAAAGCGCCGTCAGAAGAGTGACTCGCTCTGAAATGTTTTTTCAACAGGTAGTGTAGTGTTCCCTGGACACAAACCAGTAAGAGACATTAAAAAGAAAATCCACAGTATTGCAGGTGAATGATGTAAACCCTTTTATATAAAAGATTAGGAATTATAATTGTGTTAATGATGGTGCTGCAGCCTCAGAACGGGTTAGTAGGCCTAGGACTTTTTCAATGCCATTTCACCAGTAATATTATACTTATGATTAAATATGATATTAATACCTATATTGGAACTTACGCATTTACTCTAGCAGCAATTCCCCCACCAATCCTCTCTCCTTTACAGCAGCCGCTGTGTTGCTTTTTTAAATAAAAACATGTTCAAACCATGGATGTATTGGTTCAAACTCGCTGTATGTGCCCATGAGTATTTCCGCCGACCCGTTTGTTTGTGGTTGTTACCATGGTGAATCGTAGTATCATGGCTCCATTCATGCTGCCTTTTTATTGTGGTGGTGCACGCGCGTGAACCTACTCCGAGTTGATTGAACCAACTCATATCAGCTGTTCTGAAACCGAAAACTCAGAGTTTCCCATCTCAGGGTAAATCAACTCAGAGTTCAGGGTTAGACTCAGAGTTTGTTAAACCTCCTTCCTGAAACGGGCCCCTGCTTTATAATAAAAAATAAAGACATGGAAATCTTTATCCCAACTGCCTTTGGTGTGTGGTCATTTTGTGAGTTTCAGAATCTGACTTTTTCTCATTTAATCATTGCAACAAACCTCTTTGCTCTTTTCTTCTTTCCTTTGCTAATTGAAAAGTTGACATTTATTGTAGTATGCATAGTGCTAATAAACACAGTGATTTCTCAATCTCGGGGCCTGTTTCACAAAACCAAGATAAGGGATTAAACTGGGATTTATCAGTTATCCTGGATGATTTAAGCCTTGACTCGGTTTCACGAAAGTGGAGGCACATAAATCACCATGGAGATTTATTCTGTGCAGCTAGCCTGCTCCCGACCAGGCTAACAGTCAGGATTTATTTAATCCTGGAGCCTTTTCTGATCACCCAGCAGTGGTTTTACCCTATTGTTATCAGCCTGGATTAAAATACAACAGGTGCATATTGCTGTTCCTTTAAGTACTGTTATTATTTAAAGTTGTGACCATTATTTTTTTTAATAATTATTCATGTGACAGTCATCGTTACTGTTATATTGCTGTATGCAGACTGCTGTTCATATTGTTGTTAGAAGTTTGATGAATATATTATGGCAGTTGTTGAGATAATTAGATACAATTTCAAATGTGTTTTAAATGAAGTCTGTTACTAAGGGCAATACATACAATGCTGTACATTTCTATAGTTGACCAATGCACCTTGAATTATTTTAGTTGATTCATTTTTTTTTAATTCTTTAACAATAAGGATCATGTTTGTTCCACTTCCATGTGCATTGTATTTGGCATTCTTAGCACACAAATTGTGTTGTCCAGTAAACTGGGACTATAATTGGGGAGGATTGTACAATTTAAAGAACATATCCTAATTGTACAATCCTCCCAAATTATAGTCTTAGTTCACTGGACCAGTAACTATCTGGTGATGTAGTCTACTGTACATTCATGTAACAACTGTTTTTTGACCTTATATTTAGCTGGGGGGGGGGGAGATAACTGATGAATATACTCTGTTCCATTCATGTTTACAGTGTGCATGGAATTTATCACTTAATTATCTTTATAGTTTCTAGTTTTTAGAGTCCAATTTCTTCAGTGTCTTTATTTTCTATGTCCACAAGGGAGCAAGGCATATAATATGTAGAGAAGGAAACTCATCCTCTATAAAAAAATTTAAAAAAAACGCGAGAAAAAGCGTGGCAGATAATAGCGGACCGACTGAATGATAAAAAAAAAAATATATACATTTATGAACTACTGCTCTTAACTGAAACCATTCACTGAGTCACTGTCATCTGCAAAAACGAACAGTTGTACACTTTGCATTAAAAGCGAGCAGTGGAAGTTAATATGACTTAGGAAATTTATATTTTAGCCCATGAGAGAGAGGGAGAAACAGAACGAAAGATATTTATGCATCATATTCTAGTGTTGTAGAAAATTGATCTTCGTGGTAAATTTCCTGAGTAACATTATCTTCTGCTTACTTTTAAGGCAAAGAGTACAACTGTTAATTTGTGCAAATGATTAGTAGCCTAATCCTTGAATGGTATGATTATGACGGTTTCAATTCAGAGCAGTGGTCAGTTAATGTACATGTTTAGGCTGCTTACGCATTCAGTCGGTCCGTGATCGTCTGCTACGCTTTCTCCGTTTCATTACAGCGCCGTGTTTCTTTTTATACAAATAATGTGTTTCACGTCATCATACTTCCACAAGAAGCTGCTGCTCACTCTGTATAAAGTATGTACAATGCGTATTTTCCATTTTGGCATCAGTAAATCTGTGATCAACCTCGCGGTCTTTTGAGGAAAGCCGTGGACGCGCATCTATCTGAATTACTTCATCCTGGCTCGACCTAGTCGCTCCTCCTCAGCCTGGCTTGGCCTTCGTGAAACGCAGCAAGCCAGGATGCACAGATTAGACTAGGTCAAGCCTCGCTTTATCAGTTATCCTGGATTTATATATTCTGCTTTTGTGAAACAGGCCCCTGTTCTCAGGACCTACAGTGCTGCTGGTTACCTATCTTACCAGGTGGTTAATTGCAGTTAATCACAGTCACCTGGCATCGCAGGTGACATTTAGTCCCTCATTAGATTGCTGGTATAAAAACCAGCAGGGCTGTAAAACCACAGGATGGAAAAGCACTGCATTGAAAAGAAAGTAAGGGGGGAAAAAACTTCAAAGGTTGTTTCTGCTAACACAAGTGGGTCAGTCAATGAGTTTGAGCACTTTCATAGCAGCTCGAAGATATTTAATCAATACAATTTCTTATTCATTTGAGCTGTGCAATCATCAAACATTCGAAGTATGGTAAGGTCACAACTGGCAGGGTTCACACAAACATGAGATTAATTAGCGTAGACTTTTGTGACGTTTCACAGTGTTTGCACTTGCAGTTATGTATTCAATTGGCTGGTTATAATAACCCCATGTGCACTCCCTGCCTCATTCATCTGTGACAAATGACCTCAAGAGATTCAGTAGTCATATGTAAGGTGTTGCCTCGATTCAGTAAGGTGAATATTTCCTAACATTTAATGTTATAATATTTTGTTATGTCCCACACAATCCACTGGCAATGTAAACATGTATTTATTTATTCATTTATATATTTTTTGTCCAAGATACTGAACAGGCATTTTTATGGTAAAAAAAAACCTCAACTATGTACTTGTGATACTTTCCTAAATTACTTCAAACCTGTAGTTTGCTGTGCTGAGGAGGATTTGCACATTTGTAATATAACCAAAGCTGCATTGATTACTTATGGCCAGTTGAGATCAAGCTGAACATTGGCATATTCTAACCTTAGAAAGTTGCTATGGCAAACGTGTTAGCAAACAATGTCCTATTTATTCACCATGTAGACAAGTCAAGTCAATTTAATAGCCCAATAGAACAAATCACAAATTCCCCTTGAAGAGGCTTTACACAGCATATGACACCATAGGGTTAGGTAATTAATGTGCTGATCAAAAGAGAGGGTGGATTCGAATGTAACAAGAAGATTCTTGGCTCTGACTTTGGGATTTCATCTAGACTTACTATTACTTTATCAAACTGGTGTCTATGTCGAGCAGGGCCAATGCATAGAATTACCAGCATCTCAGTTGAATCAAAATTCAGCAGCAGAAAATGATGTGGCATCCAGTTTTTCATAGCAGACAATTTAATAATAATTTGGAACTGATATCTGCCAGTAAAGGTAGACTACATACAGCTGAGTATCATCAGAGTAACAGTGGAAATTAATTCCATGACTTTGTGTAATTTGGCCAGGAGGTGAAATATAGAGACAGAAAAGCAGAAGGCCACGAACAGAGCCCTGAGGTACTCCATATTTCACATCAGAAAAATGTTATGTAGGATTATTATAGGAAACACAATGTACCAAATATATTAAGCTGAAGGATGCTAAACACAAATATCAAGCAGATACATTGCTGATATAAAGATATTATATCAGTGCAGTTAACAGCTGATTTTACTAATTAGAACAATAATTAACTAATCAGTGAAACCACCTGGATATCATGGTTGAAATTAAAGGTCCAAGCCCTCTGTAGCACTTTATTCCCCTAACTGCACATTTCAAATCAAGATTATGTGTGTAGCCCACTATTACACACAATAAGTGTGTCTCAATGCATAGTATGTCTAATCTACTTTTAGTGTGTAGTGTGATCACACTAGATTTTCTAAAAAAAATAAAAAAAATGTGATTGTGCCGTTGTCCCACAATCCAATGCACAAATGAAATAGATAAGCTTCTCAGAGCTGCACAATAATTAGACTAATTGCAGGTGATGGTGAGACAGCTGCATAAATATCTAGGAAAACAAAAGATACATTTTAAATCTTTGAAAAATATCTGCCTTCTCTTTGTGAAGTTTTGCAGTTTGATTGTCTGCCGGTGCACCCATCATTTCCTCTCAGTGAAAAAAACTGTAAAGAACCTTGAACTGCAAAACACTATACTATGACAATTAACATATGATGCATAGTGTATACAGTTATTATGTATCAAAGAATTGGGACACAGCTATTGTTCCAGTGGGCTTGAAATGATAGAAGAAGCCCTCTGAGATGCAATTCAAAGAGCGATCGCCTCCATTCATTATACTTACGAATACATAATTGTCTGTAATTAAGTCTGGTGAGATACAGTGACTATTTCTTAACTCTTATCTTATACAAAACCAGTTTTGTTACAGCAAGATGTTTGCTCTTGTTTTTAGTGCCATGAGTACTTTGCAGTCACTTTGCTGCCTTTGTGCACTTGATGCAGCCTCCAACTTTTCAATGCCCACCTCAGAGCCACTTGTCACTTTTTCATGGTTGTTATCACTCAGTAATTCTCCAAACACGTGCATTTGTTCAAGACTGTATAAAGGATTGGCTCGTGTGAATTTAATGTGCACAATACGTTGGCTTTGCCTTTGGTTTAATTGCTTCTCTGAGGAGTATACAGCACAGAATTTTGCATGAGTTACATGACTACAGCTAAAAATGATACAATATTTTGAGCCTAACTCAGAATAATGAACATTTAAAGTAATTACAAACCCTGCCGTACATTATTGCAATAGGGAAGGAAGGCTAAATGAGAGTTATTTGATCTTTTATGTTCGTTTTAGTATCTTGTTGTTCTATAAACACATTTTCACTGAGCAGACAAAGCATTTAAAAGCATTACATTTGCCAGTTATCTTGAAATTATCATAATATACTGAATATTTTAGACTCAGTCTGTCTCCCATGCTATTCCAATAATGTCCTGTTTATAGCTCTGTGGTCTGAATCCTCATCCTCTGATCATTGCCTCCATGTTTTCATTTGCCAGGTATTGGTGGTAAAATTATTTCATTACACATCTTGAACACGGAGCTGCTTGTTATTACAGGCGGTCACCGGGTCTTGCTGCTCTCTACTGACCAATTTGCGTCCCACAACACATTAAAAAGGAATAGATGTTGCAGTATACCCTGCTGGTGCTGTTAAGACTCAGGGCACTTGATAAAATGGTTAATTCACCTGCCTCTTATGCTAACCAGACACTTTATCCTCTACTTTCCAACATCCTGCATCTCTTTCCCTATAGGCGAAGTCTTAAAATTGAGCAGGTGATAATAGCAAACCATTGCAAATTCTGCTATTAATAAAACATAATCAGTGCACAGTTTGTTCTCTTGTGTTGTTGAGGTAGAGTGTGAGTCTCTGTTTTATATTGTATGTTCATTGTCCAGTTACAGATTATAAACCAAATAATTTTAAAGTGGATTAAATGATATACAGCAACTGGACACACACACACACACACACACACACACACACACACACACACACACACACACACACACACACACACACACACACACACACACACACACGTAGTATACATTGTACTGTATATATTAGGTGGGTAGGTTAGCTTAGCTTAGTGTACAGCAGGGAGAAACAACTACTCTCCTAAGGTGGAAAATCCTACCCTATCTTATCAGGATCAGTGACTACCTGGAGTCTCTGCTGGTTGCCTGGCAACCTCCCAGTGAAGACAAGACTCAAGAAATAGTGCCAACATGTTATCCCACGTAAAACTACAACCTTTCATTTTTGCTTGTCAGATTTCTTTGTGTGGACAAAGTCATAGCTGTTCCCCTTGATTACAGTCTTTATGCTAAGCTAATCACCTATTGGCTCTAGTGTCATATTTAGTTAGCGTACAAACTCAAAATCAGAGTGGTATCAATTTTCTCATCCATCCCTGCATATAAAAGCAAATAAGTGTATTTCGTAAAATATAAGTATTTCTTTAAAAAGACCCTGACCTGACAAAGTCCACTCCAGACTCAAGAAAACAGTTTCTTATGAGTCTACAGTATTCAGCAATTACTAAATGTCAAATAACATTTGAATTTTTGGCAAGGAGTAAGCCAGAGCAAACCAAACAGCTCTCATCTGTGTTCTGTATTAACTTTGCAGCATGACCTTTAAGCAGATTTCTGACTGCTCAGAGTGACAATAAACAACCAGACTCAACCCCTGTACAGCAACAACAACTTTGGCAGAGCACATCAGCTGGAGGTGCTGTATGGTCCGAGGCCTTACGCAACCTTCTGTGGTTCACACGACCAACTAGGAGGCTGGTCAGGCATCAACTAGGGACATAGTCTATATCCACGACGTTCCACTTCCGGGATTGCTCCGTTGACGCCAGAAATTCCGCCGGATGTCTTTCTTTTCGGCCGGATGTCCGTTACCTTCCGCTTTCTTTGTGTTGTAATTTTAAACTGCGGTTGATTTGTAAGGATTATGGTTAACTCCTCCTCAGATCTCTGCAGGTTAAATTCAGACAGCTAGCTAGACTATCTGTCCAATCTGAGTTTTTCGTTGCACGACTAAAACAACTTTTGAACTAACACGTTCCACCAAAACAAGTTCCTTCCCAAGGATATTTTGCAGCGGCACTGTGGCTCTGCTCGGTGCTTAGCGCCGCCCATGACAATTGTGATTGGTTTAAAGAAATGCCAATAAACCACAGCACGTTTGTCTCCCATCCAGGAATGCTGTGCGGATTAGCCAGACCCTCCTCAGCAGCACTGTTAAGGAAGGTCTGGCAATGTGAGACTACTAGGGACATGATGCCACGATGGACTTGTGGAAGCTGTAAAGGGTTATGTAATTCTTTTGCCTCAATGCATCCAATATGTGTTGCATATTGACAGATCCTGTCCACAAGAGAAGGAATTAATGAGCTACCCAGGATCTATCCACAACACTGGTGTGCTCATGTATTGCCTTGCTAATACCAGAGGATATCCATGTACTGAGTACACCATTATGACACCAGCAAAGACACCCAGTGTCGTCCCAGGGCTCACTCAGTCACAGAATACCTTTGGAATGATAAAGTCAAGATGGCATCATAGTTTTCTTTAAGGCCTTGGAGGTGTTGCACCAAATGGTGTGCCTTCTGTCTCTGTTGTTTCTGCCTTTCTGCACAACCTCTTCGTGAGTACAGGCGACATTTACAATGCATGCCAGATGCTTGTGATCCTTAGGCTCCACCGCCACCCAGCTCTGGGACAGGGGAGCGTGAGCCGTGTTGAGAGGAGGGGCCAACCTGCAGCCTGTCACTTTGCCCCCTTTGATCTTTTAAATTAGGTGTATTATTTCCTTTGCTGTTAGGTTATACCAGGAGTTCAAACAATATTAGCTATTTAAATGCATCTTATGTTTTTTGTTTCTTTTTATATTCTCCCATATCCCTAATAACAAGTCTGCTGTAGAGAGTGGGTGAAGCAAACAGATATTAATTATCACAGGTATTAATTCAGGACAAATTGGATGATTGCTAAAGTGACTTTTACTTCATAAGGCACAATTACTGTCTTCCAGATGTGGCACTGTGTCTTCCTCGTTTATGAAAGGGCTGTCAGTCTCAAATGAAGTTTACAGTCTCCTCGTCTGACCTTTTGAGTTAGATTAGAAAAAATAAAAATTGAAATGTCACGGATCCTATGTTTTAATCACTCGGGATATTAATACAGTGAAATAATATTTCCCGTTTATCAATCCGAAATGTCAAAATGCAAGCTGCTTAGCCTTACCTCCGTCATTATTTGCTTTCAGTCAAGAAAATATTCTCTCAATTTTGGCAGCAGTCAGCATTTGTTCAGACATGAGTTGGATACCTAATATAATGCTTGATTATGTATTCACTTAATATATTATTTGTGCCTGTACTGTATCTATCTCCATAGTTCTTAGGATGCTGCTGATTTTCATTGTAGTAGCTGTAATTAGGGGCTGATTTCCACTTGGTACAAAACAAACTTATCAGGATATATTTTAGGCTTGTAGCATTTTTTTTTCAAAATGTTTGCTACCTATGTCAAATCGTTTGAGAATTAACTGTTTTCTGTGGTTTAAATTGCTGGACCCTCAGTTAAGATCTGCAAGATAAAGTATTGTCATTGGAAAAAGCAACTGGAGGAATACATTCCTTTAATTGAATGATTGTTTTGTTGTTCCTCTTTTTAATTGAGGTGTTTCAGTAATGTTCAGTCCATCAAATTAAATGTTGTTATAGGGCCTCATACAAGTTAATGTAATTAAAGTTGCTTTACCACGGAAAAAAGCTGAGATGAGGACAATGCATAAAACTGTGAGAGGAAATATTTTATATTAACATCACAAGTAATGGGAGCGTTGAATGATGGAGCAATAAAAAGTGTGAACAGCTACAGGAATTTTAGGTTAGGCTTTATTTCTTCCTCAGCCATGGCTGCCATAGATGCCAGAACTGTGTTCCCCTTTGGTCTCTGGTTCTATTTTGGTCCCCCTCTCAGTCCAGTGGCGCAGGAGGGGAGTGGCAAGCCAGTCTTTCACCACAGGGACAGAAGCAGAGTGTTAGGTTGTCTAGCCAGAATGCCCTGGAGACATTAGCCCCACAGGTACATGCTAATGAAGACAGTGGAATCAATATTCCTGCCATCCTCACTCACACACACACACACACACACACACACACACACACACACACACACACACACACACACACACACACACACACACACACACACACACACACCCGTTTGTATTTCTATAGCCTACCTGTGTGGACCCTCCATTGACTTCATTCATTGTATTTATTACTTTTTGGGAAACACACTTTGCTTTTACATGTAGGCTATGTGAAGAGACCAATAATTTTAAAGGAATACTTCAACATTTTGGGAAATACACTTTTTCTCTTTCTTGATGAGAGTTAGAGGAGAAGATCATCTGTCTGTTACATATGAAGCTACAACTAGAAGACAGTTAGCTTAGCTTAAAAGAGGAAGAAACAAATAGCCTGGCTATTCCAAAAGTAAAAAAAAAAAAAAAATCTGCCTATACCAACACCACTAAAGCTCGCTAATTAACATGTTATATCTTGTAAAACAGCCCATAAAGCCACGACTTGCAGCTATTTTTCTTTTTGTTTTTATATGAATTAAACAAACTAGATAGGTAATGTGTTAGTCTTTATGCCGAGCTAAACTAACGTCTCCTGGCACATCATCTAAATACCTTCCCTGAAACCACTTTGAAGAATTTTTCTCATTCCTTGCTGTCCCTGTGAGGACATTTGGTCCTCATAAGGATGGAAGTGTAAAAAAAAACCTCTCACTCACATCTCATATCTTCATTATGTCACATGTGAGTCAGGGGTCCCCTATGATTCACAGTATGAGCGTATGTCACAGAAGATTAAAACACAGGAAAGATAAGAGGAAGTGTAGTGTGTATGTATAACAAGAATAAAGGAAAGGAAGGAATTGAGGCTGATCTCGGAATAAAAGTCACACAGAGCAGAGTGAGAAAGAAAGAAGAAATAAAAAAGGGGAAGTGGAGGTAGATACAAAATACATTCCACAGGCGCTCCTCTCTTTTTTGCCTAATGCTGTGAGCTGGTAATGGCAGACTGATTAACTTGGAAGACTGGATTCCCACCATCCCAGGGGCAAGCCAGTCAGAATATGAAATCTGACTTCCTATGAAACCTTCAAAGTAAAACATTAAAAGCGACTGTTTTTCACAAAAATCATTTTAGTCTTGTATGAACAAAAATCTCGTCTGAAATCACATAGTCTCGCTTTGCCAGACCTTCCTCCACCACAGTGCTGCGGAGGAAGGTTAGGCTAGTCCACACAGCATTCTGGGATGGGAGACAAACATGCTCTGGTTTATTGGCATTTCTTTAAACCAATCACAATCGTCTTGGGCTTGGGCTAAGCGCCGTGCGACAGAAATCTCAGATTGGACAGATAGTCTAGCTAGCTGTCTGGATTTACCCTGCAGAGATCTGAGAAAAGGTTAACCACAGTCCTCATAAACCGACCAGAGTTTAAAATGCCAACATAAAGGAAGCCTAAGGCAACCGATATCCGGCCTAAATGAGTGAAATCCAACGGAGCATTCCCGGAAGTGGTACATCGAGGATATAGACTAGAAATCACAGTACTATAAAAATGATTTTTTTTTTCTCGTTATACATGTTTTATTGGACACTCTAGTTGAAAAGTAGTTGCTGCTGTCTATATATAGGCGTGAAATCAAATCCTGCTTAGGAAAGATGTGATCAAGGTTTGAGTGATCTGTGTTGCAGGTATCGACCTGTTTTTAAAACCTAGATAAGCTCATCTTGAAGACTGCGTTGTCCACCCCGGATGTAATCATTAATTTGTTTCAACAGAAATTGATTGGAGAATTGATCAGTGGTGCTTTGTCTATGAGAAGCCTTTCAGTTGATGCTAATGTGACATTTTAATCCCCCCCCCCCCCCACACACACACACACACACACCATCATTGTTATGTCATCTTCATTGTCTTCTAATGCTTCTCATTATTCTAAATTTGGGGTTGACACAAGAGGCTTAGTATCCTATGCAAAGTGATTTTGTTGGTTTTGCATGCTAGGGCCAGTGTGTTGTTGATTTGTCCCACTTTGGTCAAATGTACTGTCAGAGGACCAATACTGACATATTTGAAAATTAATAAATGAATACAGTATATGGATGGAGGTCAAATATGTTGGGCAATAAATAACTTGAAATGTGACAAATGGGTAATAGAACTAAAAGAGACAAATAAATCAGGAAATAGATCTCTAAAATCAGAGAAATAAAAATAAACAAATGTGATCAGAACTGTTAGCGAGATGCTGGGATCCACTTGGATATTAGAGATATTGACAAAAAGACAAACAGCAACTGAAAGAGACCCTACCTAGAATGATTAGACTAAAGATAAGATAAGATAAGATGAAATAGTCTTTATTGTCTCGAAGGAAATATGTCTTGGACGCATACACATACAGTATCTGCTGTTAAGGAAATACAGCATAACATAGTGCACACATACAGTCATGTGAACAAATTAGGACACCCATGCTAAAGTTGACTAAAAAGAGGAATACAAAAGTCTTTAGGAAATTGATCTTAATGCCTTAAATAAAAAAATGAGGAAAAATCCAATCGTTATGGACACCAATTTTCTTTGTGAATGAATAATGTATCGTAAATAAATAAATGTTCTTCATCACATACCCTTCACCATACCTAGAGATTGGCATGGTTTTATTTCAGTTAGCCTAATAGCTGGTTTGATTTGCATTGAGAGATGATTTTATGGAAAGTACCCCATGCCAATCTCTAGGTATGGTGAAGGGTATGTGATGATGTGGGGCTATTTTAATTCCAAAGGCCAACTTTATCAGGATGCATAGTATCCTGGATCCATGAAATAACTGGCCTTTAAAAATAAAAATCTGCCTGCCTCTATGGGAATTTAACATAGGGGTGTACTTACTTATGCCCCCTGTATTTTAAGGAAGAACATTTATTTATTTACGATACATTATTCATTCACAAAGAAAATTAGTGTCCTTAAAGATTGGATTTTTCCTTATTTTTTTAATTAAGGCATTAAGATCAATTTCCTAAAGATGATTTTTGTATTCCTCTTTTTAGTCAGTTCAGTTCAGTTCAATTTTATTTATATAGCAAGTTTAAAAACAACCATAGTTGACCAAAGTGCTTAACAAGGTCCAAATCAAAGAAATAATATACACAAACAATACACAATATACAATACAAAATAACCAACAGTAGAAAAAAAGGTCAAGATATCAAAGTTCAACTTGATTTGAAAGCCAATGCATAGTAATGAGTCTTAAGCAAGGACTTGAATGTTTCAATGGTCCGAGCTGTTCTTACATTAATAGGTAGACCATTTCAGAGGTTTGGAGCAGCCACTGCAAAGGCTCGGTCACCTTTGTTTTTTAACCTGGATCTGGGCACATCGAGGAGCATCTGATTGGAAGACCTCAGTGCTTTGACAGGTGTGTGGACATGTAAAAGCTCTGATAAATAAGAAGGCGACAACCCATTTAAGATCTTGAAAACAATTAATACAATTTTAAATTCGATCCTGAAACAAACAGGAAGCCAGTGGAGCGTGGCCAAAACCGGTGTAATGTGGTCGCACTTTTTGGTCCCAGTTAAAAGTCGAGCTGCTGCATTCTGGACTAACTGTAACCGACGAAGGGATGACTGATCCAATCCAACATACAAAGAGTTACAGTAATCTAAACGGGACGTAATAAATGCATGTATGACTCTTTCAAAGTCTTTGCGTAGCAGGTAAGGCTTAACCTTAGCCAAAAGTCTCAGCTGAAAGAAACTGGTTTTAACAACAGAGCTTGTCAAATTTAAAAGCACTGTCAAAAATCACACCCAGATTCTTGGTAAAAGGTCTAATATGGGAACCTAAAGTACCAAGAGCACAACAATTTCAGTCTTATTATCATTGAGACAGAGAAAATTCTGATCCAACCAAATTTTGATATCACTCAAGCAGTTCAACAAAGGCTGGACAGTGTCCTTGTCATTGTTTTTTTACAGGCAAATAGATTTGTACATTGTCTGCAAAACAGTGAAAAGAAACATTATGTTTTTTTAAAATGGACCCTAAGAGCAGCATGTACAGAGAAATGAGCATGGGTCCCAAAATGGAACCTTGGGGGACCCCACAAGAAAGAGGGGCAGCAGATGAAGAGCAATTCCCAAGGTGGACAGCAAAACTCCTATCTGCCAAGTAAGATTCAAACCATTTTAGGGCTATGCCCGTAATGCCAACACTTTGTTTGAGTCGGGATAAGAGGATAGAGTGGTTGACAGTGTCAAAGGCAGCAGTCAAATCTAAGAGCACTAAAACAGCAGAGTTTCCTGAGTCAACCGCTAAGAGAAGGTCGTTATAGACTCTTAGAAGGGCAGTTTCAATACTGTGGCGCGGCTTAAAACCAGACTGGAACTTTTCATAAATACTAAAATCATCTAAAAATGATTGTAGTTGATTAAAAACAACCAGGTCTCCCAAATCATGTCTTTCAGACAATATATCAGCAGATATTCGAATGTTGAAAAGTGTGTGGCAATCATAAACGAAGCAGAGACATCTTGACAATATGTACAGATAAATAGGGCGATAGCAAACAGCAAACTAAGCAGACGAGACAGAGACAGACGGCTTGCCATGCACACTGGCGCCATCTTCGTCAACTTTAGCATGGGTGTCCTAATTCTTTCACATGACTGTACAGTAGCCAACATACTGTCATGGTTGTGGTTTTCCGTTGTGATTTTCCCTGTTCATTTTAATAATTCATTCCCTGTTTCCTTGTTGTGTACTGTTTTAGGTGTTCCTATGTTCTCTGTTGTGTGGTACCTGTGTTCTCTGTTTTTCCTTGTTCTATCCATGTATGTTTCATGCTTCAGTTTCCTGTTTTAGTCTCCTGCGTCATGTCTTGTTTTATGTCCTGCCTTGTGTGTTTTCCCGCCTCTGTGATTGTCCGCCCTGCCCTGATGTGTTCCACCTGTTCATCGGCCCTCATGTCACCTGTCTCTCGTTACTCCCCTCATTACCTTGTGTATTTAGTCTCTGTGCTTTCTTTGTCTCTTGTTGGTCTTGTTCATCGTCGTGTCTCCCGGGGTTATTCCCTGCGTTGCGTCGTCCTTGTGGTTTTGCCTTCTGCGTCTTCAGTTTTTCAAGCGTTTTTTTTTTTTTTTGGATTTTGTTTTGGACTTTCCTTTTGCCTGCCTGCCTGCCTGCCTGGGGTCTGTTTCAGAAAGCAGGTTTAGTGAAAACTCTGAGTTTGTTAACCCTGAGATGAGGAAAACTCTGAGTTTTCCGTTTCAGAAAGAGAGGTTAATCAAACCTGAGAGAGAGGGGTAACTCCAGCCCATTTCAGAAAGAGAGGTAACTTCACCTCAGAGTCCGTTACTATGGTAACTGAGCCTGTGAACCTAACCTGGTCGGGAGCAGGTTTTCTTCAAGAAACCTCGAGTTTCTCTCAGTCTCCTCCCTCTGACACAGCGCTCTTTCATTTCCTCATTCATTCATTCATTTAGTCTGTATCAGGCGCATTTTAGCGCAGTTTGTTATCTGAATGAATAAAAAAACTGTGTTGGTTTATGAACTGTGTTAGGCAGACTATAAACCGTTTTTGTTCCGTACATGGCATTTCCTTTTGTCGACAATCCCGTTGATGAAGAAGCTGTATTACTTCGCAGGGAGTGAAACATGCGTCGGGAGATGATATTGAGGCCCCGACTATGGATGCATTTTCATTTCCAGAGAACTACCTTTTGAGCGGTATCATTTTTCTTCCCGGTCTATCACTTATGTAGCCTACATAACCTTATCCGTCCTCTTATCACTAATATCACCCATCGTGGACATGCTACATCCCAGCGCATTATTTGTGTCGCATTATGTCTTTTTGCAAACTGTAGTTGTCTTTACAACTTTGCTGATGCGGATCATATAATGCGACTGTACAGAGCCATTAGAAAAGTGTGCCTCGCTCTGAAACGTGTATTAAACATTTTTGTAGAGTTCCCTGGACACAAACCAGTAAGAGACATTAAAAAGAAATAATAATTCTGTTAATGATGGTGCAACCTCAGAATGGGATTAGTAGTTTATGTTTTCACCCGCAGGATTGCACCTAAATGAAATTATAGGTGTAGCTTACTACCATTCCAGTTTTCACCAGTAATATTATAGGTTACCTGTGATTAAATATGAAATGAATACACTATATTAGAGCTCACGCATTACTCGAGCAGCAATGTTCTCCCACACCAATTCTCTCTCTTTTGCAGCAGCCGCTGTGTTGCTTTTTTTTTTAAACTAAATACATGTTCAAACTTGCTGTATGTGCGCATGAGTATTTCCGCCGACCAGTTTGTTTGTGGTTGTTACCATGGTGAATCGTAGTATCATGGCTCCATTCATGCTGCCTTTATATTGTGGTGGTGCACGTGCGTGAACCTACTCCGAGTTGATTGAACCAACTCATATCAGCTGTTCTGGAACCGAAAACTCAGTTTCCCATCTCAGGGTAAATCAACTCAGAATTCAGGGTTAGACTCAGAGTTTGTTAAACCTCCTTGCTGAAACGGGCCCCTGCTTCAGGACACCTTTTGTTTGTAAGCCGTTACTTTAATAAATCTTCTTTATCTTCCTCTACCTCCTCGTCCCTGCATGTCTGGGTCCAATCCTCACAAATCCTGACACATACACAGACTGCCACTAGTCTGCATGAACACACTCAAAGTTTCAGCCCGACTAGGTTACCATAAACTAGGGATGTCACAAGAACCGATACTTCAAGACCTGTTTCTGTGTCAGGAACAAACTCTCTCTCTGTCAACATAGATAGGCTAAAGTTAGTCTCGCTTTGCCAGACCCTCCTCCTAAGCGCGCTGAAGGAGGGTCTGGCTACTCCACATAGCATTCGGGGATGGGAGGAAAACGTGCTCTGGTTTAATAGCATTTCTTTAAACCAATCACAATCGTCTTGGGCGGCGCTAAACTCCACATGGAGCCGCTGCAAAATAGTCGTGCGAGAGAAAACTCAGATTAGACAGATAGTCTAGCTAGCTGTCTGAATTTACCATGCAGAGATCAGAGGAGCAGTTAACAATAGTCCTCATAAATCCACCAAATTTAAAATTCCAACACAAAGAAAGCGGAAGGAAACGAAAAATACATGCATCCGGCGGAATTTCCTGCAGCACCGGAGCAATCCCAGAAGTGGAACGCAAAGAATATAGACTAGGCGTGTAAATATCTAATGTTAGCAAAAGAAAATATAAATTATGCAAAATAGTCGGCTGTTTATTTGTTCCGGTCAGTAGATTTAGTTTTAAGGCCTTTTTTTTCTGCCAAAATGTCCATCCCTATTAATATGTTAAAGTGAATTAAAGGAACACCTTGCTGACCAAGCTAGCTAGCTTGTGCTAGCGTTACCTGCCTTGTAAAATAGCAACCTCCTCCCCAGATCCACGCTCTCGTCCTAATATGGGCACTTCTGGCTCCAAAAAAAACTTGAGGCTTCAAAGCGGTAGTCGATAGGAATATAATTCTGTCTTGTATTGTCACTTTAAAATCGCACTGAACTTTGCTCTGTTCAGAAACAAACAAATTGTCCCGGATTTGTTATAAGCCGATCTGTAAGCATTTGTTGCATGCCAATGGAGCAGTGATCCCATGTGATTGGGCTACTTTTGATCATAAAAGGTTTATGAAAATAGTTACATTAATGTATTGGGTTGGAATCATTTAAGCACGCTTTTAAACTGAATATTATTAAAAAAAAGAAGGAACATCCTGTTGAAAGAAAACTGTTGAGCAGTGACGGACTGGCCATCTGGAATTTGGGCAAATGCCAGAAGGGCCGCCCCCCCCTAAGGATCCCTATGGGCCACTACTGATAATTTGTCTTTGGTTCATTTTGATGTTATTTTATGCATGCAGCCACAAATATTCAAGATTGTATTGCGGCAAAGTGTGTGGAAAGATACACTCGGAAAGCAGAATTACTAATTTCCAAGCTAGGTTATTGACAAAAATAGGGCATGGTGTGTTGCAAATGCCAGGGTCGTTTTTTGATCCCAGTCCGTCACTGCTGTTGAGAAAAAACAACGCCTTATGAGACACATACCATGACATCTTTTATTTTCTCAATGTATTTATTTCTTCATTTTTTTTATTCATTCACTCCTCCATACCACAGCATCAGGAGCACAGCAGTCTTGCAACCACAATTAAGGATCTCTGGATAATGAGTAGTGTCCTGCAGTTTTTTTTTTCTGTGATCCAAATCTATGCTAACATTTGCAGTGCATACATGTGACGTCAGCCACCTTTTCTTTCGTTATTTATTTATTTTATATTGGGGGGGGGGGCTAAGTTATAGCCTACTCTATTTTAGGCTTTTACTCTGAAGGCAAGCACGTCAGCCTCGCTGTGGCTGCAGCTGCTGGCTTAACGCATCTCTCTCTCTCTCTCTCTCTCTCTCTCTCTCTCTCTCTCTCTGTCTGTCTGTCTCTCTCTATCTCTCTCTCTCACTCTCTCTCTCTCTCTCTCTCTCTCTCTCTCTCTCTCTCTGCCTCTCTCTCCCCGCCGTCATCCAGCGCTGTGCCGATGCCTCGTTAAACCTGGAGCCGCTGCCAGGAAGGATGAGCTGCCCTGTTACCGGAGAGAAAACCTGATTATTTTTTTTTTTGTGGAAAAATTAAGAAAGAAAAAAACAGATTTTTTTTTTTATATAAAGGTAGTTTTTCATGGAAGACAGAGTGGAAGAAAACCAACTCAGTGAGAGGACTGCATTCACAGTTTGTGCAAGTGTGTGAGCGTGTCAGTCAGAGTGCGTGCCTCGGACTCCCCACTCAGTGATGTAAAACGTGAAGGTGGATTTTGGCATGTGGAAGAGCAGGTAAAAGGTAAGACTCACGACACTTCAACATGAGCACTGAGCAGCTTTCACATTCCAGTTTAGAGCTCCTGTTGGTTTCAAGCTGTTGCCAAGATGAATGAAAATCATTCCTTCCACGAGTCAATGTTAACTCGCAGGTACAAAAAAAAAAAAGATATTGACACTTGGTTTCATCAGCAGACTAATAGGCGTAGTCCCTATCTGGGTGCGAGGTGCGAGGATTTGGGCAGGATGCAAGTAGCCTAATTCAATACATGAATAAAGAAATAAAGAAATAAATAAACAAGAGAAATGATGAGCTCCCCATGACGTCTGTGATGAATGAGAATGAAGATAAAAAAGCTCTGCCTCAGTTTGGGAGTGATGTAGGTGTTGAGGGAAGAAAATGTGGTGCATTCACTCTGTGAGTTTTGGGTGGATGACGACACTTCCCTCCCCACAGCTTTGTGGTATGAAAAGGAAATCAATTAAGTGATGTTACATTTTTTTTTTTTTTTTTTTTTTTTTAAATGTGTCAAATTTGCCCTGGGAGAATGGTTTGGTGACGCCTGTGGATGTGACTGTAGTTTTTTTTTTTTTTTTCACTGAAGATTGATGCAGCATAGAGATTGCATCTGTGCCTTGGACGACATGATGACACCAACACACTTCACAAGGTGGATAAAAACCCTCCCCGAGCTGCACAGCGGGGATGACACATGCACTGTATGAAGTTGGCGACGGGTGCTCTGCTGTGAGTCAAAGTGGCCCTGCAGCACAGGAACACAGTCCTTTTTTTTTTGTACCCCCCAGAGTGGACCAGGATCTCTAAAAGCCTGCGGGGGTGAGATATAGTGTAGATACATCCTTTCATGCGGATGAGTGCTTGCAAAAAAAAAAAAAACTCACTTTACACACTTCTATCCTGACCTTAAGTATGAGAAATAGGACTGAATTATAAATGAGTTATGCTCCAGCCAAGGGACTCAGCTACTACAAAATCAGCTTGTTCCTATCTTCCTACTGGAGAGCAAAGTTCAGGGGAAATTGCCACAAATGCATTTGTAAGCCATATTAAAATAATAAAAAAAAAAGGAAAAAAAAAAAAAAGAGGCGTTCAGGAACAACAGTTTGGTGAGCCGTGTCAAATAATTTATCACACTGACCAAACTCTAACATCTTGTGACCATCAATCCAGAATATCAAAGAAGGTTTTTGTAACTTTTTCTCGTGACAAATGGATTCAGGCGCGGGGACTCCGCCGTACGTCAGGGGTTTTTTTCGACAACTGCCGCGCCTGTTGTCTCCGAGCAAGAGGGATGCTAAAAGAGGAGAGAGAGAATACAGGCGTTACCGCTAAGAGAGAGAGAGCGAGAGAGAGAGAGAGAGAGAGAGAGAGAGAGAGAGAGAGAGAGAGAGAGAGAGAGAGAGAGAGTCTGAGAGATTGTGTGCGTGTGTGTGAGGCGTTTCCATGGCAACATGTCAAGGGTGTGTTTGGTCCCTGGAGACGGTGAGGAAAGGAGGGGAGGAGAGAGATGAGAGGCGAGGAGAAAACTATCCCTCGTTAAGGGTGAGAGGGGGATGGGGAAGGAGATAATAGAGGGAAGAGGGGAAGGTGGCATTGTCTTCCACCCCCTTTGTTTTTCTCTTTTCCTGTTCTGTGCTCTCCTCACGGACCTCCTTTCCTTTCCTCACGCCACCTCCTCTGTTCATTTGGAAGTAACTGGCAGGGCTTGTCAAGGCTGTGCTTGTGTCATCTTGGAGGCTCTTCATTTTCATCAAGTGCATGAAAGTGTTTGAAAGTCGTTCTAGTTCTTGATCATTTCCTGTCGACTTTTTTTTTTAACACTTCCTTGTTGTGTCATTAGTAAGTCATACTAACCATGACCAACATCTTGAACTCCACAGCCTCACTGGTCAATTTCAAACCCCTGCATTTATCACTCCGATCTTGGTGGGCAAACTAATGAGTTAACATCCCATCCATGTGGCTGCACACCAACCAGCTGGTTGCTTCTTGGCACTTTTATTTCCCTCAAGCCAGCAATGTGAAGAAGCAATGCCAGCGTTTGGACTTTATCTGCTCAATGTTTAGCTCTGTTTACTGATTGCCTTATTCGTATTATTAGGACCTACGTGATCCGTAGCCGAGCTTCAACTCAATAGCCACAATACAGCTCACTTCTGGCCACATCCACATGACACACCCACAGCAAACTGCAACCAGCATTTATGTAGCGTCCAAAATCCAAGGAAATCTTAATCAAATGTAAGACGAAATTTTTTTAAATTGATCATGTAATATATATCCTTAATATTTGTTGTTATTGTAAAAGGACAGATGCCACATGTTGCAGCAACAAGTGTCACCTAGAGATCCAGATGTTTGATGTGTATGTCTACCACTTGCACAGACGTTAAACATATTATACCTTAGTGAATTTGAATAATTCATAGCCGCATGAATTTTATACATAACAAGACTATTTAAAATGTGTCCTTCTCATATGATATGAATACAGGATAAGGTAACATAATGGAAGTTTTGAAGGCTGAGAAATGCAAGGTGTATTGCACTGACATATCGCTGAGGCCTACAAAGCAGGAGTCCACTGTGTTTAAGTGCATAATTTTAGTAATAGTTAATGATCAGCTGTCAGTCTGTTTTATTGTGCTTGCTAAAGTAAGAATGGCATGAATGATTAGAGAGAAAAATGATTTGTATTCAGACAAATTTGAGCTGCATGTATTTTCTTATGTGTGGCTTTTACACCCCTATTCTGCTATTAGTGCACGCATTTAAGTTATTGTATTGCAAAAAATCTATTATAAGCACAATAGAAGAACAGCTGGCTGCTGAATAGCGCCATTATTAATGCAAGGACTTGGCTAATTCACACGCACGCATGCGCGCACACACACACACACACACACTCTCTCTCTCTCTTTAATTGCTTTAATAATTATCTTTTGGGTTTATTTTTCCTACAGCACAACTAATAAATAAAATGCTGTTCAGCAGCCACCTCATATATCCCAGATGTTGGAGCTTCCCACCAGCACGTGAACATGCCATACTATAAATCAGCACTTAAACAAAAATGTGTCACGTTTTTAATTGCATTACTAATGTAATGATGTGGTAGAATGTAATGGAGTACTAAGGCCGAGCAAGTTTGAAGTCTCATCAACTTTATTTAAATAGTGTACTGAGATTACCTGAAAACAGGTAGTTGTTTGGATGACACATTCAACTGTCTGCAACACAGCTATGTGCTTCAAAGTGGTCTGCAGTGTTGTAAAGAACATCTCATTTGTAGAACGGAAACATGTAGAAACTCCAGTTTAGTCTTTACAGAAAAACAAGAGCAAAGTGATTGTCAGTGGACAACAGCCATGTTTTTCTTCTAGGCTTCCAGTAACGTGTAGACAATGCACTTCTTTGTGCTTAATAGCGTATTGTATTCAAATTCAGTCACATTCCTTGGGAGTATATCATTAATTTATTTCAGGTCCTGTTCTGGAGGTTTCTTTTAAGACTGCACAATTAATCGCAATTATATGGAAATCGCAATATGGACTAGTGCAATATCCAAATCTCATATTTGTTAATGGCAAAATATGTGTCAAACCATTCTGAATGAAGTATTGTGGTGCTGCAGAGATGTCCCCGCCTACAAATCGTATCCTACAGACTAAAGAAAAAAATCTTGTTTGGTACAGATCCTCGCAAAAATCACACTATAATCATTTTCATTTCTTTCAATGTTAATAATTTTCAATGAAAAATGAGAATAATGATACAAAAACGATAATTCCCTCCAATATCGTGAATCATATCGCAATCGCAATATCAGTCAAAATAATCGCAATTAGATATTTTCCTCAAAAGAACGTTCTCTGCAGAAACAGTGACCACACCTGAAGAGAGATATTTACAAAGCTGCCGAGTACTATTTGGCCCCAGTGGCCCCATGTTGTATAAGGATTTTCCCTGACAAGATTAAATAATATTGAAGATAAAAGCTATGGAGGACTTTTATGTAGCTCATGATTTCTTAATCAAAAGCTGCAAAAAGAAAAAAAAAAATCATCCAAATGCTGAATTACAAAGACGTGATAAAGTGCTTCAAATTGCAGGGATGGAACCACTCCTGAACTGCAACTGTTTTTTATGTGACGTTAAGAGCTTTCTGAGAGTATTCTCAAAATAGGCAGATGTGCTCTGCCAAAATGGCTAAAAAGCTAAAAGACAACTCGCCATAAAAACAAGAAAAGTCTATGAATCTTGCAACGTTTGTGAATACATTGAGGTTTAACCTAAGTTATGTAAAGGAGGTGGCAGACAAAGGGATTCACAGATGTCTGCATTAATATAAAAGCACCGAGAACATTGGTACATACTCAACTAACATCACAGAGCAGCAAAAAAAATAGAAACATACATGCATCATCGGGGGATAAATATGATACCCAGTGTAGCAGACAGTACTGTAGGCTGACTCCTTTTAATCTCCGTGCTCTTGTTCTGAATACAGATTTGGCCAAAGTAACAGGGCAGTGAAGTTCTCTCTCCAGATGTAGCCCTGCAAAACATCAGCCGTGCGGCGAGCTATAGAGTGCTTGGTTTGTTATTGGAGACACATTTTTTGTTTAGTTTCACAGGAAAAGACGAGGCTTGTCTGTGGGGCCTTTTGCTGGAGTGTGATTAGCATTGCAGATGCAGGTTTCTGTAGGCGTCAGTTTCAACAAACTCAACCTCCCTCCCCCTCTCCAGTGCATGATTAAAATGTAACAGTTATGCGTGGGAAATTCACAAGAGCAGAATTATGCTCCAACACTCACAGAGCCTATTTTTTACTCAGGTATGATGCACCTCCTCCTGCACCGCACGCTCTGTTACTCTTTCTCTCAAACATAAATACACACAAGGGCTCGACTCACATGGGTGTTTTCAACGGCGGAGCCAAAATTGTCTCAAAGTTGCCAACAGCTATTATTTTCTGCAGATATTCTACATCAAATATGAATGCGTGAATGTGAATGAGGACATTGCTGGGAATGAGAGACACGTGAATTTCCTAGAGATACAAAGGACAAAGACTGCTGAAAAACTTTCAAATAATTCTAATCCTCCACTAAATTCATAGTCATAAGCATAGTCATAATTATATTAATAAACATGACACTAATCATAATAACAGATATACCCATTGCCATAATAATAAGCATAACAATAATACCATATTCATAGTTACGTAATCCTGCTGACATGTTACATTAAAATCAATGCCGGTCACAGTCCTCACACAGGCAACCAGCGTAGTATTGATCCATTTTAAAATAAATGCGTAATCCATCAAACTGCATCATATCCATTGCTGTAGACAACAGTTAGAAGCTTATTCTTAATGATAGCCTGTAGTATCGTGGTCATTTATCAGTAAAATCAATATACTTGATTGTTGTCAACCTACTGTATACACACATATATATAATTCCACTTACACAGACACGCATGCAGGAAGCTGAACACGAACAGTGATCGGGGGTGGAGCTGGTTGATGTACAGATGGTATGATATTTTGCTGATAGAGGGTGGAAGAAGTACCGTGTAGAAATACTCTGTTACAAGTAGAAGTACAATTTTACTTAAAGTGGCTATGTGTAACTTTCAGTTTGTGTTGATTCTAGCGGCCGCTTAGGACAAAAGTTTTTTTACCACCAATTGCTGTCGTAAAGATCTTTTCTTTACGGTGCTGTATTGCCCACTGTAGATTACTGAGTTAGCGTAACGGGAGGTCCTATAGTCGCGATGAATGTTTTGCTCAGACAGAAAATCATTCATTTACAATAAGAGAGTACTTTACAGATGCATTGTTGCATTTCATACGGTAACTTAGCCTACTTTTGGATGTATCGTGAGCTAAACCGGGTATCACTGTCACTGTGTCACGAGCCAAAGCATTAAGAAATTGTTGTAGCACCCAACGTAGTAATAACTTAGATTAATATAGTGCATTTCATGAAACCTGAGGACACTTTACACAAGTACAGGGGGACAAGGGAAAAGAAAATAAAAGGCCAACACAAACACAGACTAAAAGGAATAAAACGTCCGCGCTAAATGGAAGGAGGAAGTAATTTAATATCGGCTACTGACGTACAATCACATCGGGCATTGTAAAGTTATTTTATGAATGAAATAGACATTGCATACCTGAGGGCCAATTTGGGGATGTTTTTTAATCATTTACAATCCCATAATTGTCTCCATCTGTTGAAAGCCCGACCGAGATTGACTCGGTTTCGCCCGTTGTCTTTCACTTTATCTTTTAGATTTTAGTAGTTCTTCATTTAATTTACTTCTTTCTGTGATGGCCCTGCCCCAGTATCAGCCATAACAACAACACATAACTTCTAAAATAAAATTAAAATACAATAAGGTCTATATAAAGAAATCCCTTGCTACCCTTTACCTGGCTGGATACAATAACACAGGCTTTTCCGGTGTAACACCGAAATCTGTTACCCTTCAGAATGTGTTAGTGTAGCGCCGTCTACCTGCCGTAAATCATTTGTGACTTCAAGGGAAAAATCAGACCCGGGCAGAGGCATTAATAAAAACTATATAAAAATAGCGTTCTTTTCACTGTTACAGTGTAAAAATTACACAGTTTCAGAAACATTTAAAAGTTACATTATAGTAACTTTAAGTAAAAGTACAAAAGTATCAGCATTAAAGGTGCTCTAAGCGATGTCACACATTTTTTAGGCTACAACATTATTTTTCACATGCAGCAAACAAAAGCGGATGGGATGAGGAGGAGGGAGGGGCGAGCTCGTTTTGTTTGACAATACTTTGAATGTCAACAAGAAGTAACGTCACCAAACATCGCTTAGAGTACCTTGAAAATACTAAAAGTACCAAAAATAAAAGTTCTCATTATGCAGAATGTCAGAATAATGTATATTATATTCCTGGATTATAATTGTGTTTAATGTTGTAGCTGGTAAAGGTGGAGCTCACGCTTTATTTACTGCTGGATAGCTTAACATATAACAATGTATCATCATTTAATAATTTATGTATATCTTATTAATAATCAAAATCTGTAACTAGTTACTGAAGTTATCAAAGAAATCCTAAAAGGATTGAAATAATTCAAAGGAAAAGCAGCAAATCTTTACATTGGCACATTAAATGTTTTTGCATGAAAAATTACTAAAACAGTTAAGGAGTTGCCAATGTCAATCAACTAAATGACTGACTTCAAATGTGTGCAAAAATCTTAATTTGTAAAGTAACTGGTAACCAAAGCTGTCAAATAATTAGTGGAGTAGTGGAGTAAAAAGTACAATATTTACCTCTGAGATGTAGTGGAGTAGAAGTAGAAAGTAGCACAACATGGACATACACAAAATTGTACTTAAGTACAGTACTTGACTAAATGTACTTAGTTACATTCCACCACTACATGTAGCAGTTTAAAAGATCAGTGTGTATTATGAAATGAAGTGTGATAACTGTGATATAGAGATTGATATTAGTTAGTTATATAGTTCATACTGCTCTGTACAGACTTGACCAACTGCAACTACAGATTGCAATAATAACGAAAGTTATTTGTTTCCTTAATGCAAGGCGATCTTCATTCTACTTCGTAGCACATTACATACTAGAGGAAACCGCTCCTGTCTGAAAACCCATTTAAAGTGCTAAAAGTCAAAATGTTTATAAGTGCCTGTCACTCTTGCTGCTATATATACAAATGCTCAGCCCTCAGCAATGTCAAGAGCACATAATGGCACACATCCTTCCCATTAAGAAATGAGTGATCAAAGCAACAGGCAGGCCTCTGGAAGACACACTCCTGTAAGAGACGCCGGTAAAATGGGGGGAAAAAAGCTTTCAGCACAATAGAGTTCTCAGGTTAGTATGGGCTTCCCTTCCCCTGGCATCATCACATACTCAGAGGGAGGTTGACATTAGCTGTTTCTCTGAAGCCTATTTTTAGATTAGTTAAAAGCATTGTCGGTAAAAGGAGCTGGGTGCCCTTTTTTAAGCAGTACATTCATTAACTCGATAGTGTAGTTAAGTAAGATATTTTTCTCCCCTCTGAATGACATTTTCTGAGCTTTTTAATTAATTCAAGTTGTGTCATCGTTCGCTAACGAGGAGTTTTAACATGCAGTATATGGTTCTCCTGGGTGGCTAATAAACTGAATATCCAATTTCATCTTTTCACAACCTTAAAAGAAAGCCCTGTTTTTTATAGACCCCCTATAGTTCTGACTTTATCTAATGTCTCATTAAGACATAGGAAGCACAGGTGTAGGGGTCCTTCCCCAGAAACATTTGAATGTTTTTAATGTCCTTTCCTGAATTCTGGCAACAGGTGGTTTGATACTAGCATGAGAAAAATGATGGGTACATTTTGTAATTGCACCAAGAGGAAGTGGTTGGCCCCAGATTATATTTGAAGATATTATACAGCACATATACAGAAATTGATTCGATGACTAATTCAGAGCCATCTTTAATAGTAACCTCCTTGTTCATTTAAACTTGAGGATCTCTTTATGCTTGCATGCAATATCAAATCAATGACTGGGGAAGTGGAGACGACAACTGTAGTCAAAGTGCCCCATTGCATTCTCCAATAAGCTATATTCATCTTCCAATAATTTTTACTATGAAGAATCACCAGGACATCTCAAAGCTAGATTATGTTGTTAGCCAGTTATCTTGGTGGCTGTGTTTACACACATTTTTACAAAAATCAATACAACACTGCTACTGAGAAGCACTCCACTACCAGTGATGTGCGGGTCGACTTGACAACCCTCAGGTTGGGCAGGTTCGGGTAAGCTTACTAGATAATATCAGGGGTTCGGGCTGGCAGGACAAAAAGTGACAAAGCAGAGTGGATAGACTGATGCACTGCTTGGCTTTATGGTGTCCCGGTGGCTGCCTAACGTTAGCTAATTCACAAAACTTAATTATATCAATTTGTAGTAGTATTGCAGTCATTTCTTTTACTTTTACAATTTACCCCATTAACTTCAAAAGTTAGTTTAACCAAATGATTTTGACAGTTTTTTTTCACATCAATGCGTTTTTCCAGAAACAATGTCCTGGTTATTGTGGATAATCAAGTACATCTTGATTTCATTATTAATACTACATTTTAATGAAAAGCATAATACCTGAGCTATGGAAATTGTGTGGGTTATCAATCTAACACGTCTCAGAAGGGACCCTGGTTGGATCCTGGTAAAGACTTAGGCTATGTTCATACTTTGCGTCTTTTTTTAAGCTGCCAGCATCTGTTTTACATTATAATCCTATGGAGTAAACCGTGTTTCCAAAAAAGTCCTGAAGTCCTGAACCTGAAACTGTACAGGGAACTCGCTTTGTTTTATGTAACGTTAGCAGCACCACTCTCTCTCTCTGTGCTTTCTCTAGCTTGCTCCACCACTTTGTTTTATCTAACGTTAGCACCGCTCCACATAGCGCTCTAGCTAGGATACTGTAGCAGTAGCTGTTGTTATAGCCGCTGCCAGCTTTTTTTTTCACTACAAAAGCCCCCTAGTCAACTTTTTCTCATCAAAAAAGACGCCAAGTGTAAACATAGCCTTACAGACATATTTTGTGCCAAAAAGTCAAACTTTTTATAATGCCAGAAAAAGATGACTTTATATTCTGTTTCAGTCAGTTTAGCAGCAGACAGACTATTGTGGAAACAAATTGGAGAGGTGAGGAATTAAATGTGACATAAGCCAAGAGGCAGATTTGATATCTGAATGTCAGAGTACCTGCCTGCCCTCCGCCCTCACCCTCATCTCTTTCCATTTTGGTATTTATTAATTTCAACAGTGAGGCCTGTAACTCTGCATCTCCTGGAGTTCTGCCCGCATCTGGCCCATATTCTATCATTAGCTCCCCCGACCTCTCTCCCACTGCCTCCCTCCATCTCTGCTACAGCAAATTTACTGTAGTCACATACACAGTAAAAAAAAAATGATAGAGGGTAATAGATTACACATTGTGCAGGTGATAGAAATGTGAGCCCAGAGGGGTTTATGAAACTAAAACAGAAGGAGACCAAAATGTGCAAGGGGAGGTTATAAAGACCTTACTGAATTGGATAATAGAGTGGAAATGATGCCAAAAGTCAACAGGGAGGCATTTTGAAATGTCATTTAAAGTGCACGAAAGGCACTGCATACAATAAAGTAAATCTGATACAGGAATTGAAAGTGAGAGCGGTGGTAGCTGATTAAGGAGCGTGATCTGAATGAGATGTTTTGACTTAAAAGCATAATGTTAAGGCAAATGACATCTTCTACGGTCCTACATTCTGAATCTTACCATGTTTCAGGGCAAATATACCAGTGTGCAGTAACTGCAAGGCTAATATTGATTAGCTTTCATGTTTTTTTTTGTATCATTGGTGTGTTGGATTCTAATGCGTTTGCAGCAGCAATGAAGACAAATGACACGCTATATAGTTAAGCATTTCATTGCCCTGTGAAATAAAGATAAGGCAACATCATGCAGCATAACATTTTTATTACTAGACAAAAAAACTCAGTATAAATAGATACTGTTAGGCTTGCTGGACCAACCACAGTGTAATAAATGACACCAGGTGATAGACAAACACAAATCATACTGATTTCCTGACATCATATGCGCGGAAAATAAAAACAACTGCTGATTGCCTGTTATGATAGAGGGAAAGAGACGGCCCGCTGTTGCACATTTCAAAACAGATATTGTTCCAATCTAGGATGGTCAATATGGTTTTATTCACGTCTGTGACAGGAAGTAGGATGGCTATGCTGGAGTGCTCAGTAATAGCACAAATAAAAACAGCGAGTGCAGATACAAACAGGTTGTTTGCTTAGACAGGGAACAGAGCAGCGCTCCCAGGGAACACCTGCTATACTTTTAGTAACCACCCTGTCAATACGATTGGCCCAGCGAGCTGTAGCCTTAATGCACTCACCTCCTCGTCATTATAAAGCACTTCAAAGAACACAAAGGCCATTAAACCGACAGTGTAGCGCCAGGGCCTGCGTGTTTCCAGTTGTGGAGCCCGTGGTCTCTCAGCTGTCCTGTTGTGTGGATGCCAGCTCTCTGGCTGATCCTCTGTCTGAGAACACACTCCTTGCCGTGGGGCCATGTGGCTGGTTGCCGGCCAAAGCCACAGCGTCAGTGACTTTTTTAGGATGACAGCATCAGCACCACATGCCCTGCAATAGCTGCGTCCTTGTGTGCTGCTGCCACACTGAGCATCTGACCCAGAGGTAGTGTGCAGAGCTGCCTCTCAAATTGGGTAACTATAATTTATAGATTTCTGTTTTAGTTTGGTTTCTGATTTTAATATATATGTTTGAGTATGTTACTTTTTTAGTTGGGTCGATTGGTGGCACATTGTAGTGTTATGTGCATAGATAGAGGTTACAAACAGGTGTGAAACCTAAACAACATTCCTCTAGAAGTTATTTGTATTAGTGGTATTATATATATTATTGGATAGAATAATAAGTGTGCTGCTTAGATATACTAAATGATCTTTAGTGCTGACTGGTTGTATCTTCACTGTTAAAATGTGCATGCACCACATGTGCAAATGACTCCAGGCAAGCAGCAGCAACAAATTGTCCTTGGCATCTGGCATTGTTTTAATTCCCTCTGGAAAAGAATAGGTGGCCTAAGAGTTACATTAATTTAAATTGGGAAGTTTTATGTAATTATGTCGGTAGATTGTGACTCACTGATTGTGACTTTCTCCATTGAGACAACATGAGGGAAGTGCTTTGTGTAGTGTTTCCCAATGTGTCTCCCAGTTAGTGTGACCTGTAATATCCTCTAAAGTGTTTCACATGTCCATGCAGTAAAAGGGATTTTGACTGGATCTTTGGTTGCAGAAAAGGTTTGCACTGATGTGGGTTGTTTGTCTGAATACATCGAAGATTCTACAGACAGCCACAGAGGAATTTTCTAAGTATTTCTAGTGTGAGACAGGCAGAGAGGAGGATGACAAAGGAGCAGTAGAAGTAATTTCATTCAATTTCCATTCGGCCCCCCTGTATTGCAGTGTCAAATCTCAGCAGCAGACATCTCAAAACCTCAGCAAATAAAACTGAGACTGGAGCCAAGCCATGGTTAGAGACTACAAGTGTTTTTTGGGGAGAATATTTGGGTGAAGTGACCCATCAAAGTTCTGTTACTGTAGGTGTAGTCTATATCCATGACGTTCCACTTCCGGGATTGCTCCGTTGCCGACGGAAATTCTGCCGGATTTTACTCATTTAGGCCGGATATCCATTGCCTTGGGCTTCCCTTGTGTTGGTATTTTAAACTCTGGTTGATTTATAAGGACTATGGTTAACTGCTCCTCAGATCTCTGCAGGCTAGCTAGACTATCTGTCCAATCTAAGTTTTCTGTTGCACGACTAAAACAACTTTTGAACGTATACGTTCCACTAAAACAAGTTCCTTCCCGAGGCTATTTCGCAGCGGCACCGTTGCTCCATAGGGCGCTTTGCGCCACCCAAGACGATTGTGATTGATTTAAAGGCCAATCATGGCCCGCGATCAGATTTCATACGGCCCGCAGCCTCGGTTTGTGAAAGACAAGAGCATGTTGTAAACTTAAATATTAGCAAACTTTGCATTACTAACAATAAGTCATGTTTAAAATGAACATGAGGTTAAGATATTTATGAACTTCATAGAAGTTTAAGGTATTCCATACAGTTTGTTTTGTCATCTGACTACAGATGTAAAAGTAAAGGCAGAATAGTTTTTGTTTTTTAAATTTGTTAAGACCTGAGTGGGGTAGATTTGGTAACATTGCCATTTTAAAAACAATGAAAATAAGGTCTGGCAATGCAAGACTACTGTAGGTGTGGTCAGAAGTGGGCTTTGTTGCACCTGTGCCACACAGCAGTGATGTCATGGTGTACTATACACTTCTACATCACTAGGAGACAAATTAAACCACTGGAAGAAAAAAAACATTTTCAGGGGGTGTTAAAGTAAACAAATTGATTGAGAAAACTTAGTTAACAGAAACATTTTTACAAACATTGACTAAAACTATCTTTTGTACTTGAAAAACTTAAGCAGAAATGTTCCCTGGGTAGAAAAGAGAATCAATTTCATCACAGACTGCAAAACAACGTCTGAAAACATAAAGTAATGATTCTAAAGTTGAATGTATGATTCTGTGACTGAACTATGAAGCTAAATAAAAGTGAACTAAATCCAAACGTTTCTTTTCACACCCAAAATTAAACCTGTTTGAAACTGAACAAAAAAAATGTAACGTAATTAATGTAAAAATAAAAGATTATATTTTATGAAAAATCTGACACCTGTAAACATTCACCAACAGAATATTAGCGTAAATAGGAAGAATCTGAGCTTTGCAAATGGGATGTTGTAAATCCACATTGCGATTCAGACTGATAAGATGGCTGAGTTTCTACACAAGCATCTCGCTTTGTGCAGCATTAAGGCAAGCTCTGTGAATTTTAAGTCATTTGTATGCTTGTTTGTCAAAACAAGTGCATTTGCTGTAATGCTGTAAGATTCCTGCAATCCAGCTGGCAAAAACACTGAAATGAATTAAAGCTTCTGACTGTAGAAACCTGCACTAAAAGCAGCAAGTGTTTGGCGACAGCCAGATTTTGCAGGAACAAATATTGCCGAGCAATCTCAATGTCACACTTTGGAGTGGGTAAGCGAACAGAGAGCTGCTGTTGGGACAGTGTCAGTTTGACGAGAGAACATCCTGAATGTGTTGCATTTCGCTAATCTTGCAAAAATGTGCAAGCAGTCCATCTTGCTGTGTTTGTCAGCTGCTTTGGGGATTAATTAGCATAGCAGTGTTGGAAATGGATCCACTGCAGAATAAGACTGTCCCTTATTTCGCACACTGTTAGTGGGCCAGCATCACGCTCTCACAGAAATAGACAGCTCATGCTTCAAGAAAATGAGAGATAGAGACTGCAAACATCAAGGTGTCAAACAGGCAAATGTCACTTGGTAATATTGAATGCACCTTTCTGTAAAACAATACTGTGACCTCTCCATCCTCTTGTTGTTAAAATACTTGCTTTAGAAGAGGATCTATGTGGCAATGTTTTTTTTTTTCGTTTTAGTGAAGAAAAATCAATTCCAGTGTAACGTCAATTGTAAAGGTGTTATTAGGATGCTATTTTTTTTTGTAGTTTGACACAATTTAGTCTAAATCAACGTTTAATTTACAGGATAGTTCTGGTGCCTGCCGGACGTACTGCCGGATGTCCCTCACCTTCCGCTCTCTTTGTGTTGCCATTCTAAACTCCGGTCGATTCGGGAAACATTCTCCGAGCTACAACCGAAAATCAAATTATGTTTATCTTTTTATTTTTGAGTAAAATTCTCATCAGACACTCGACAGCCATTTTAATTACAAAGCTTGCCACTCTACATGCACATGTTCCACCAAAACAAGTTCCTTCCCGAGGCTATTTTGCAGAAGCACCATTGCTCCGTCCGGCGCTTAGCGCCGCCCAAGACGATTTTGATTGGTTTAAAGAAATAGCAATGAACCAGAGCACATTTTTCTCCTATCCAGGAATGTTGTGTGGACTAGCCAGACCTTCCTCCGACGCGCTGTGGAGGAAGGTCTGGCAATGCAAAACTAGACACAATTTAATTACAGCATTATAAACCTGGTAACTTTCTCATATCAGCCGTAAATATGGGGTGAAACCAGACTTTTAACAGTAATTAATTACAGGCACTAGGCGATATGAGTGAGGATGCCATCCACCTTGTTAGGAACATGAATAAAATGCATGCCCCTTATTTACCTGCCATACTCCTGTCCATCCCCTAGTAGCAGAGAGAGTGCAGGGGCAGAGGGGTTGTTTAGTTGAATATGTTAGTCTATTCTACTCATTGATCCTTTTTCTAACTAAGGTTTGTGCAAGTTAGAATCTATGGCCCCGACCAAGGCTCTGAGATATCAGTAGCCTAACTGTGAATCGATAAATCCATGGCACTGTCCATGGTGCCTAAGGTAGCAGACGGATTTGTTATTGCTACTTTTTCTCTTAGTCCAGCCCTTCTGTCAGTTTAGTCTTGATTATATGTCATTATGTGCTATGTGCACATTCAACAGCTCATATCTTTCAAAATTTGTGCTGAGCGAGCATGCGTCATCTTCTGTGAATCCTGTGTGCATGTACATGCAATGTGAATCCGGCACGGGAATGGCAGACTCCATGGCTAACAATGTACACTATGGAGAGGTAACTTATGGGTGTAAATACATTTAATGGCCATAGCAAAATAAACAGTATCAATAGTATCATACAATTGGGTTTCTTAAGGACTACACATTTAAATTCTAAAACCTTGGTATATATTTGTAAATTGAGAGGATTACAGAACCTAATAATGCGCTCAAAGTTTCTAAATGCGGATACCATCGACTTAATTAACTGAGAAGATGGTGTGGGTAACGGCCCCTGCTTTCCTCTGTTTGAAGACATAGTTTGTTTGTAACTCACCATGGGCTTCATTAGAGGAAGAATGATTGCTGGAGTATTTTACTTAAGAACAATTCTGTTCCTTCCTTTCTGTTGTTGACACAGTGTTGTAATTTACCTTTTTGTTGTACCCACTTTCCTTTAAACTGCCTTGCCCACTTCAAAAAGTAAGTATGTTCAAAGAATGCCTTTTGTCTTCTCCCAGGAAAAAGGACATGATCATAAAAGCATTCAGCTGGGTTTTACACGTCGGTGTACATGCAGCATTTAAAGGACAATTCTGGTGCAAAATGAACCAAGGGGTTAATAACAGATGTGTACCCACTCGATCGTTCTCTGGGACATGTTTTCATGCTAATCGAATGTGTTCCGGAATTTAAGTAGCATAATATCCCCGCATAAGCCTCGTTTGAGACTTAAATAAAAATATCTTGTGGCTGCATTGCATTATGGTTTATTGAGTCTAATTTGGAAATGGAGAAATCTGCACGCTAACCTTAGCCAAACACAACAAATAGGACATGGCTTGTTGAGCTACAAAAGCTTGGAAGGAAATTAATTAGGCAAGTTGTTGCTGATCGCTCTCTAAAAGTAAGAAAACTATTTCTGTGAGCATCTAAGTGGTTGAAATGTTTCCGGCCATTTATTTTAATGGGTCATTAACGGAGAGGGAACTAGCAGGGTGCACTCAGGTTGCCAAGACATGTGCTAAGTGCACTCAGCATTCCCACATGGACAGGGCCTCGATCACTGGGCTTTGCCATATTTAATTTGCAAAGCCACTCATGTCTCTAAAATCAATAACTCTTCATGTGTTATTTGCACGCTTTCCATCCCAAAAGAAGTGACTTAGATTTCTGGTTTTCCAAAAATACTAGTAAAGTATTTTTTTTCAACACACCCAGCATGGAAATGGGGACAATCACTGAGTATGTTTACATGCACACCAATATTCCACTATTATTCCGAATATGACAATATTCCGAATTTGACATAGGTCATGTAAACAGCATATTCTGGTTGGATATTCTGAATAAGGCCTTTTTCCGAATATAGCATTTTCCGATTAAGACGTGTGGGACATTCCGGTATTATTCAGGTTTTAGAGGCATTCTTTGGACATGTATACAGCGCATTTCGGAATATGCGTCTCAATCGGGGGTTTTACCGCAGTTTACGGCTTCTTGCCTGTTTACGGCTTATGGTCAGCTCTGTGCGTTGCTATGGTTGCTGTCCTCAAACCAACCAGCCAACAGTTTGCAAAGCTGCAGACCCGATAAGAAGGAGAAACGCAGCTACTTTTAAACATTATCAAAGACTTGGATATCAACAGGTTTTCGGATATGCGCACACACTGCTATGGCTACCTTTTCAAGAAGATGGTTGAAGGAATGAAAGAGGGACACTGTGTTCGCACGGTCCAACAAATCGTATTTTGCACGGCTACATGTAAACGGAAATATTAGTGGAATATTCACTTTCATTAGCCATGTAAACAGCTTAGTCAAAATATCGTCTTTTTCGGACTAAGGGCAATAACCGGAATAGTATGTGCATGTAAACGTAGTCAATGTCAATCTCCATTGTGCGGCTTTCTGATCTACTGCACAAAAACAAATGTTTAAGAATATCCAGTTGGTTTGTTATGAAGATGACAGACAGAAAGAAACAAGCAGTGAAATGCATGGCTTGTGACTGATCAGGAACCTCATCTCTGCATTTAAAATATGAATGCTCAAAATGCTAATGTAAAGGACAAAGAAATCCAAGCTTTTGTAAAGGAAAAGGCACACCCAGAATGCCACAGCACAGAACACTCTCCTTGATCACCCGTACAGTGATCTGACTTGGGCCCTATGAAGAAAAAGAAACAAGATTACAAACATATTAAGATCCAGATTTCAAACAATAAGTGAAAAAGGTAGTATCTAATTGCTTAGAAATGTCTCTGGTTGCCAGAGCAGGTGCCACTATTTACTATGCTGCTCTGTGTTCCATTGATAGAAAATAGATGAGGTGCTAATGGATGTATGCCACCAGTAGTTCTCCATCCTGTGGGAGACACTGGCTTTGCTACAGAGGCCCTTTGGTCCTCAGTTTCCCTGTAATGATTTCCTGGCACAGACAGTTGAACTCAAGTCCTTTTGCAATGGTAGAATTCGTCCTTCTATCTTAGTCACAAGGCTTTCAAGTGCATATCAGACTGTACATAATGTTTTTGGAATATTTATGCATGCATGTGAATATGTGTTAGCCTGGGATTTCAGTGCATTTAAGCACATTTAAGTGGTCCAAACCCGCTTCATTCCCAGAAGAGTTCAGTCGTTATGTTTGCAAATAGCCAATAAAGCAGCAGGTGTAAAAGACAGCTAATATCCTGCAAAAGCATCCAGTAAGCTCAGACTCACTAATTTGATGCCGTTACAATAATTCTGTAGGTTCGCATTCTGGCGTAAACAAATCACAGGAGAAGAGCTTGTGTCTCAGTCACAGTGAGCCTTAGGCTTCTGTCACATTTGTTGTAGAAATCCACAAACACTACTCTGCAGTCAGTGCTTTTTATTGCTGCAACAGTTACACCTAAAGAACAGATACATTTGGGGATATATTGGTCTTTGTGAATTACTAAATAAAAAAATATAAAAAATGTGTTATTTCTGAAAGACATTATGCAAACCTTTGTGGAAACATGGCAAACAGAAACATCCAGTGAAGAGGTAACCTAAGCAGTAATCACCTTGCAAATACTTAAATAATAAAACTGATTTGGCTTTTGTTTACTGACTAGGGAACAAGGCTTTCAAGAGTGTGTGAGTGAAATTGTTGTGTAGAGCCATGGCCGGATTAACCTGTTAAGGGACCCCGAGGCAAACATTTTTTTGTCGGGCTCCTATTATTGCACCCCCCCTCTCCTCATCGTTGCGCATAGAGACCAAGAAGCCAGCCAACACCTGATGGTGTACCAAATGGTTTTTGTTTTTCTGTGTCAGTTAGCTTGAGGCAATATGATTTAACACAACAAAGGGCCACAATTATTGTTTCTGCAGTGCATAATCCCAAACAATTTAGCAAATAATCAAGTTACGTACAAAGACTTGAAACCAGGGCTGCGCAATATCAGGAAAATATCTAATTGCGATTATTTTGAGTGATATTGCGATTGCGATATGATTCACAATATTGGAGGGACTGAACATTTTTGTATTTTTGTATTATTCTCATTTTCATTGAAAAATATAAAAAAAAAAAGATTGAAGTGTGATTTTTTTGCGTGGATCTGTAAACAAAGATTTTTTTCTTTAGTCTGAAAGATACGATTTGTAGCACCACAATACTTTATTTTAGAATGGTTTGACAGCTTATTTTGCCTTTAACAAAATTTGCCCCCCTGAGATTTGGATATTGCACTAGTTCATACAAGATTTCGATTATAATTTATAGTCTTTATTGATCCCCAATGTCTTATAGTCTTTATTGATCCCCCAGTTATTACACAGGCCTGAAATACACACACACATGCTCAGGTCCTTATACATGCACTAATGGAGAGATGTCAGAGTGAGTGGGCTGCGACTGCTGAACAGGCGCCCTAGCGCCCCCCAGGTGCCAGTCCCCGTTCCGACTCAAATACAGAGGTGGACTGGTAGCTGGAGAGGTGCCAGTTCAGTATTTGAGTCCGTACGGGGACTTGAACCAGTGACCTTCCAGTTCCCAACCCAACTCCCTACGACTGAGCTACTGCCACCCCCCCCAAATTGCGATTAATTACTACCTGAAACATAGTGAAGCTGGGGTTGTCTGGTCCCCCGAGGGTGGCGCCCCCAGCCAGTTGCCCGCTTTACGCAGTTGATAATTCAGTCTTATGCATTAGCACATTCTCACTTCCAACTTCACAGACGGACGCTTGGTCAGGACACCCTGGGGTCACTTTTTAACGCTTTGGGTACCCCTTTAGCATCATTTTTTTAATGTGCAGGGTATTCCAATAGACTTCAACACGTGGTTAACGTTGTGAATAAAAAAAAAAAACACTTAGGTTTAGAAAAAGATTGTTGTTTGGGTTTAAATAAGTATGTTTGTTGCGTAAAGTTAAAATGAGTTAACGTTGACTTTTGCTTTCACATGGGACACCAACAGTGGTCTCCTGGGTGAAAGTCCTGTTTGTTTGACCCATTCATCCACCAAGCCTTTTCTCTGATTCTGCCACTCTTTATCCCCACAGACTTTGTCGCTCTTTATACTATGTCATCTCACAGCGCCGCCCTCGAGCAGTTGCTCCGAGCGTCTAATATTTCCACGGAGGGTTTTACATTGGAGTTGAAAGCCTATTGTGTCTCATACAGATTCTAAAGGGTGCCTTTTGCGTCGGTATCAGACGCTGAGAACCAGTTGTATTTAGAGAGACATTTTGGTGAGTTTGGAGAATGTTGAAACCCCCAGTGAGGATAGATTATGGGTTTCCTTTTAAACTTAGATTTCCACCCAGATACCTTCCTCACTTTAAATGTGAACTTTTACATATATATTTGGTGCAGCTGACATTAGTGGCCCTTGATCTGTAGCTGATTCACTTGTTCAACAGTATGGAAGACCACCTAAATACTCATGCTCCCACTAAATGTCCGTCACGCTATCATTGTCCATGCTGAGCGTGGTGCCAGACTCAGAAAGGGTTGAGAGTACAAAATGACTCATTGCCTTTCACTCCAATGTCACCTTGGCTGTCGCACCGACTTGAATTTGTTTGGAGCCGGAGTGAATTCTCGAGAGTGACGGTGGAGATTGCTAATCCGTCAGAATGATTTGGTGACAGGCGAAAGTGCTAATCCTCCCATTTTATTCAGTGCCAGTGAGGACTGCCTAATCCCTCGCTGAGGGTCTGATGTAAAAAGAGATGACGCTCACTAAACAGCTCTCTAGAAAAATGAGAGGAGAAAGTTCACGCTTCCAGTACACACTGACATTAACACCGCCAATATTTACTGCTGCTCTGTGTATTTTGTGGTAAATATCTTTTGATTCTCATCCAAAAACCTATTCATGGGATGATTGACAGCAGAGTGAAGACATTTTGTTCCTCAGGCGAATAGAAATCATGACTTTTGGGGAAACAAGGGCTTCTGTGGGATTTAAAAAATCTTGGTGTGAGTTATTTAGAACTGTTGCAAGTGAGGCCGCTGCAGCTTATTTTTCTCACCCCCTTCCTAAATACAAACTGATTTGAAGCAAGTGAGAACATGTTGCGGCTTTGGCACAAAACGTCCACATGAGTTCAAACATCTGTCTGAAAAACTAGCTGCTCCAGAGATCCAGCCAGCATTCAGGCTTTCATCAGATTCTTGTTATTAATAATTGGTAACAGGCAAAATTACTACCTAGAAATGGAAAGCTGAATACAGAGAAAATACCAGGTCCCATGTTGACATAATTTGTAAGTGGAGAAGACTTTCCAGGGAATGAGTGGAGTGTAAGTTCTAAGAGGAAAGAATTGGGAATGAGAGCATATTATGATCGCAAACCCCCTGGCAGCTAATAGAAAATGACTTTTAAAAGCTAGTGTTAATTATAGAGCTGTCAAGGGCATCTTGCTTTAGTTTGAGATACCTAATGTTTACTTTTAGTTAAAACAATTCTATTTTTTAAGAGGAAATGAGGTATGCAGTGACCCAGAGGTAGTGTGCAGAAAATAGAAGCAAAAGTATGTCCCCAAGCACAGCAAATGAATTGGAAACTTGTATTCAAACTGCATGAGTTAATCACCTAATTATTAGCACTCGGATGCAATACAGTATTGTTGACTCTGGGCCTCTCGCTCACAGAGATGAATCATTGTTTCTGACTGAATGAGAGGCCTGAAGCATGGGAGGAAATGAGCACGAGGGATTTGACAAAAAAGGGTCTAGAAATATATTTTGATTGTAGAGAATGCATGTAGAAACGGACAAACCTAAAGAAATAGTTTGACATTTTGGGGAAAAAGCTTGCCAAGAGTTAGATTGTAAGATTGTAATGATTGTAAGATGTATTTATTTGATTAGGACAATGCACATTTCTGTAAATTAGCTTGTGTTAGCCAGACGGCTAAATTTCAACTGTAGTCCTAGTTACCTAGCATGCATGTCTTTAGATGATGATGACAAGATTGATGCCACACTTGTGTCTGTCTGTTAATCCTGTAAAGACACAATCTCATTTAAAAAAAAATGAGGTGCTTATTGAACCTTTTGACCGATTTTTTTAAAAGACGGAAATTAAATTTGCATATATTATTTTCTGTTTGTATCATAGATTATACTTTCATGACAATTTATGTATCTCAATTGTTTGTTTTTTATAAACACAAATGGGTGGTTTCATGGGGGATTATGTGTGGGACTATTTCTTGGCCTGGAGCAGTGACTTCCTGGAGTCTCCGCTGAATGCCAGGGCAACCTGTTTGTGGGCATTTGCCCTTTAATGACTGATTGAGTGTAACACCTTGGTTGAGATGGGTGTATCTTCAGGCAGCTAACGCCCCCCCTTACGCACAACTACACCTGTTGATGATTCTTATTAAGTCATTGCCCATTCTCTCCAAGGACTCTGATGAAGATGTAACCCTACATCGAAACGTTAGTCACTGTTATGCACCTTAAGAAATAAAACTATTAAGTAAGAAGACATCTGTGTTGCACCGGCAATTTCTTTTGTTGTTTTTTTGTTGTTACTTTGCCAGGGCAACCTCTCAGTAACGACAAGACTTCAGGAATCAAAGAACAAAATAGTCTGGAACATTGCCTTCAAATATTAATTCTTTTAATTATTAATAGTTGGCTTGTCTGCATTGTCCACTCGTAGACCTAATCATTGGCATATTTTTATTCATAAAGCTATTCTCGGTCTGCTTCCATCTTATCTACAGCGCTATATCCATGAGAAAAAAACAGGAAGTTGTTGTCTTCGTTCCCAGGGCTTATTCCTCTTATCCGTCCCTAAAGTCCGCACTGAACTGGGTAGAAAGGAGTTTAAATATGCAGCTCCCTCTACGTGGAACGATTAGCAAAATTGCCTGCACCTTCGTGAGTTGGTCTCACTAGATGCTTTTAAAGTCATTTTAAATGACATGAAGGCAGGCACATCTGGCTGTAAATGTCTTTGACTGATTGATCTGTTTGATCCAAGTTGTATAATTTCTGGCGAACATTGTTGAATGTCTTGATATTTCATGATCCTGTAATTTATTATGTATTTTCATTGTGAATTGTTATACAGTATGCTTTATGTCTGAAACTCTAATTGTAATTGTGCTGCTGTCTGTCTTGGCCAGGACACTCTTGTAAAAGAGATTCTTAATCTCAGTGAGTATTTTCCTGGGTAAATAAAAGTTAAATAAAAATAAAATAAAGCAAGATATGACGTGTTGATTTACCTTTGGACAGAATCAGGCTAGCTCTTTTCTACTTCTCTCAGTCTTCATGCTAAACTAAACCAACTATCTCCTGGCTCCAGCTTCACTCTGAATGGATGGAAGTAGATAAGCATATTTCCCAAAATGTTGAACTATCCCTTCAACTACTGTTTTGGTTATTGTAAACTGAGATTGTACCAATACCTGCATACAGCAGGCAAAATGTGTTGCTCCCTGTATTTATGTATTAGTACTATGATGGGTTAAACTTGACATCTGTACTATAACTTAAACTAATTTAAAAAAGGCTGTAGCATCATATCTGCTTATCTCTCCTAATATTTGAATCCAGCTGTTCATATTGACTCTTATCAAAGCTTCCGTTCTCTTGGACACAACACAGACACAAGATGTAGGAAGTCATGTTTCTCTTCTTAAAGTCAATTAAAATGCCTTATTTATGAGGTCCCTGGCTGTTTTCAAATGAGAGCAATTGCCATTGTTCTCATTTCCTCTGAAATCCAGAGAAGCGCCTGTTGAATCTTAAAATCAAGGACGGACTTTAATCAATACTTGGGATCAATGTGGGCACCATATAATTGCAACAGGCCCCTACTAGGACAGTACAAATGTCTCCCCTGAGTTTTGTGGCAAACATAAAAATGTTGACAACAAGAGACCGTCTAACATCAGTGGGCTCCTTTTTTCCCTTTTATGTCTAGAGGTAAGGAAAATGTAAGTTAACACATGACCTTTTAAAGTGGCGACGCCTCTTTGCCGTAATCTGAAATTGATTGTAGCCACGGAGTTCCTTCACCTACTGAAAAAGAAAATCATATGTGACATTTTGTGTAGATTTTCTCCGGTCAAGTACAAAACCTTGTATGTGGGCTATTTTGGTGTTTTCAATATGGTTGTTAGGATTTCACACAAGCTTAACCGAAGATAATCCCATGCCCAGCTGCAGTGAACTTTGGCTGGCACTCCTACAAACGGCTGTAACTTCGAACTAAACGATAATGTAGTGTTGAAACATATTACATGGAACTTGTTTGCAGCAGATAACATTGGAATGGGAGCGGGAAATGATAAGACAAATCTCGTTTTGGTGAATGGGGAAGAGGCCTTTGAATTAGTGGTGGTAAACGTATACCATGAAAAATGGATGAGTTCTACCTCCCGAGACTAAAATTAGACGGGAACCTAATATGGCGAGTGTCCTTCAAGTAACACTGGGATTTATAAGCAACAACAAGAGACACAGTGAGAAAAATCTGCTATTCCACAAAACACTTGCCAAGATAGGTAGAGAAGCCTAATGCCAGTCGACACACTGTGGAAAATCAGATTATTCCTTTTCAAGGAAACCAGAGCAGCCATTGAAATGAAGCAATGGCCTCTTTTCAAGCAATCATCTCACACAACATGATTACTGTGTGGCTGTCCTTCAGTGACAACGGTGCTGAGGTAGAATATCAAATGGCATAAGGATAAATGTACAATGCAGTATGAATATTGATACACGGTTTTCTGTACCGTTAGCTACAGATTTGAGTGTGTGTGCATGCTAATGTTTAGAGGAATACATTTTAAGTGGGATCATTTGGCAAGCAGCTAATAAATGAGCTACTCAACTAGTTCGCTAATTAATGAGGAAAATGAGGAAATACCATAATTGACTTTTTTGGGGTCCTTTACCTTCTGGAAGAAGCAGCCAGTAATCAATTACTTACTGACATTTAAAAGTACAAGCTTAATGGCTTTTTAATTTCTCAATTAAAGCTTTTGTATTCACGTTTTACTGTAAATTAGTAACTCACAAATTACCTCTCAAGTTTCAAGCCATTGCTAAATGAGTTGCTACAAAGCCAATGAAGACTATCAGCTCCACACAACTTTCTCTGTAGTTCTCAGTATGGTGTTCAGAAGATTGTCGTCCGGTGACTTTCTCGTGCAGCAGCTCGAGTGAAGATAATTACCTCTTCTAAAGAGTCCATCATGTTTTTTTAATCCTCCGTGTCCTCCTTGGCTACTAGTAAATGCGTGGAGGAGGGTGGGGTGCAGTGCGCGAAAATGTAAGGCTTGTATCATGTGGATGCGCCGACAGTTTTCTTGTCATTACTTAGAATTCCTCATGGGGGCGACAGAAACTACGCACTATAGCTTTAATTGCATCTAATGTAAGTCCAATATTCCCTCTCTCCTTTTAGCTCTGTTTTTGTCTCCACCAACGTCTGAAGGAAGTATCTGCGCTCTTTAGCTACGAAATGCTTCAATATGTTCACCAGCTTGTTGCTAACATCTTACGTTTGGTGCTGAGAGAGTTGTGTACAGTAGGTTTTAGAGCTTTTTGTGGTAAACAGTTGCCTGCTGCGTCTTAGATTCACAATATGTAATTGTAAGAAAAGGAAAAAATATAGGTCTCTAAATCAAAACAATAACAAAAGATTGAATTTGGTGACGTTGTGAATTAGCGTGGGATCAGGGGAGTTGTGGTCTTAACCACCATTGCCGTCGTGGCAGTCAGCTTCTCCCGGTTAGGATTCCTTCAGTGTTCATCGTTCAGGAGGTTTTTACCAGGAGCCGAATTATCTGTAGGGGTCTCCTCCTCTCCAAAACAAACTAATCCAGTGATTCAAACCAGTAAAAACACTGAATAACGCTTTTAATATAAATATCAGTGTTTTTCCAATGCTGTTTGGCTGACAGAGGACGAACAAAGTGGCTCAGCTGAACTTAAGAAATTACCAAGATACAAAAAGTGTATTGGAAAAATGTGGCTCAAAACTGAACAATAAGTCAATTTAGGACAGCTTCTGGCAGACAACAACAATGCTGATGCATGCTCAAAGGGGATTTGACTCCATTGAAAGGCATTACCTTGATTAAAATTACAGATTTCTCTGGGTTTGAACATTGCTGGAAACATTTGGGAGAATGTATGACTCAACAAAATATATAACATAGGTCTAGTTGTTTTAAGACATTTTAGTGCGCAAAAGTTACATAGTATACCTTTAAAACAGCAGTGAAACTAAATCACAACAGTAAAACCCAAAATGGTGAACAAATGGAGCAGAGTTAGGCTGATCATTTTCTGTGGGTTTGGGACTACGAGTGACACCTATCACATTATACATAGTCATTTGATCCATTGCTTATCTGACGCCATTTGATTCAATCGTGTGCCGACAGTGCCATGTCACAGAATTGTGATAAGGTCTGAGTGAGTAAGATTGCCGTCACAACCTTTACGTAAAGGTGAGTTGTGTGCTTATTCAGACATGAGCCCATCTTGTAAAAATTGCCATCATACAGTATCCATGTAACGACAAGCATATCTAAAAGAGCCTTTAATATGATTTAAAAAGTAACAAACAGGAAAAAATGGCACCTGCTGCTGTGACATAATTCAGTTGGTGGAGAAAACGTTATGTTCACATTATTCATGTCCACAGCATGGAGGCTCTGGTACGGAGTGTTGGTGCTGTTTGTTTCAGTTCTGGAGGCTGTAGTTTCGAAGCACTAGGCCGTCCCTCTCTCTGTCTTTCAGTATAAGCAAACACTGACTAAGTATTAACTGGACTTTTCTAAATCCAGAGACTGCAGGGTGAAGCTGTATCCCTTGTGAGCCTGCAGCACATCAGACATACAACAAGCCACATGGTGGAAGACAGGATACACTGTTGATGGCTCAACAAGGCACCGCTTCAGAGGAAACATGGCCAGTGGTGCAGAAAGGAGCTGCTTAATTGGCAGTTTGAATGCACAAGCACTAATTAGCCGCGAAGAACACAGTTCAACTTCCGATTCCCAACAGCATTCTGAAGACGTTTTGCACTCTGCAGGGTGGTCAGTGGGTGTGCAGAGTGCCACAATTCACCAGAATAGAAAATGCATTTGGCTTGTTAGCATTTGTTGTGAATAGACAGTGAATTATCATTAAAATGAGCTGGGGCTACACTGACAGTTGTGCTTTTTGCACAATCCACATCTCAGTTGTCTCAATGTTTAAACTTCCTGCTTGTCTTTCTCTACATCTTCTGTGTACTGTAATGGTGTGGACAGAAAAAGGGTAATCAACAGGGATTTTCTTTGAATATGTATCCCTCATGTTTTCTTAATTCAGTGTTACACAGCAAGGTCCCCCTTTGAATCGGCATCGAATCACATGTTAAACACTGCTTGTGGGTCGTAAACATAATTTGCACGAACGTTTGTTTGTGCAACAACGCATAGATGCAAAAAGGATGATCGGTTTAACGATGTGTCCTTTCAGGTCAATTGCGGTGTATGTTATGTCACATGCTTGCACTGCGGCAATAACCGTCTACATGTGAACTCTCTCATGTGAAATAATTCCATTATTCATGCCACTATTAAATCTGGAAATGAGCTAAGCAGAACAGTTAGGCCCATGTTTAAGATTTCAAGGGAAAACATCAGGATAAATGAATATTGTGCACTTTTGTACGACTCCAGTTATTCAAAGTGACAAATGAAAAGAATATACATGTATATATCTTTTTTTTTTTTTTAAATAAGCAAACAAGTGTAAAATGGGCATTTAACTTCTTTGCAGAGGCTGTATTGAATGTGATTTATGTTGAGGAAAATAACAATGTTTTTTTTCCAAGGAAGCTGGATGCAAAATAATTGCATCCAGTGAATTCAAAGCCTCATATTTGCAATGCTGTGCGAAGAGGAATAAAGGATTTATAGCCGAGATTATTATGCACCACAAAAGCCACCCATGCTTTTAAATGTTGTATACCTCTAACCACACATATTAGGGTAACCGTGCTATTAACGTTGGCTTAAAGTTTCTGTACTGCAGATGGTACTTCTCACAAAGATACAACACAGAGCATTGATTTAATGGACACCTTAGGGCACAAAGAAAAGTCAATAAGATCATTATTAATTCATAGATAATTTTGCATCGATCAATACTGTAATTTGGACAGTCCAATTAAGTCCTTCTCTTCATCTAAAATGCAATTGCTCTGCTCCTGCCAAATGCCGCAGATTTGGAAAGTGGTGTGATATTGAACAGGGCTTTAATGGTGCTCGTCTCGAAAGATTAAAAACAACATGTGCATCGAGCATTGCTTTGAGTATTTCGGAGATCTGTTGGAAGAGCAGATTCTCAAGCTTTACTCGGTTAAATTCACATTAGAAAACACAGTCAACTCGAGCAAACAAGGGTTTTATCTAATCTCGTAAGCTTGGCTTTCCTCATTTCTTCATGTATTTCTGCTATACTCATACGGCGCTCTCTTTATTCTTCCTTCTTCTCTCTCTCGCTCTCACTCTCACAGTGACTCATGCATCACCCTACAGCTCCTTTTCGGCTGTCAGATTTTCTACAGTTTCACTGACTCTAATCCAATTCCAAACCAAATCCCAAAACGCTCAACCCTGTAGGCTGCCCTTCTCAATGACCCCCGTCACCATTACCATTTACCCAGAATTCTGTGGGATCTTGTATGTTTTCCATCTTGCCCATGACACGGTTGGCTCCGAGCGTTTCTACAACAAATCATGGCTGGGCTTGAAGGGAGTCAAGAAAGGGCCACCACAGTACTGTATGTGTGCCACCTAGGTCAGCCTGGGTCAGAAACATAGGCCACTCAATCATAAGCCAGTAATGTGCCATAGGTAACTTCAAGTCTGTAAATTCTTTATTTGAACTTCCATTAATAATTATATTATCAGCTTGTAAAGTTGATATTGTGAACATGTTGGCAAATTATTATTTACACACAGAGCAACATTAGCATTCATTTGGAGTCACGCTGCTAGCGAATCAATCCAAGCCATTCACTCTTCTTCTAGCTCTGTTTTGGTCTCCACCAACTCCTGAGGAAAATATCTGGCTCTTTAGTAGCTACATTCTCCACTGTGTTCAACAGCTAACGTTGGCTGCTAGCTTTGTCTGTCTGCCATGCAGTGCTATAGGCAGGTAATTTGCAGTGTTTCTTTATTTATTTATTTTTTATCAGAAATGCTGGAGAGGCTAAAATGTTCCTTAACTGCAGAGTTAAGTGATCACGATTACTATGAGCTACACATTACATATAGTAATTTACTTCATTCTTAATATACAAATATTGGTGCAGCTCTAAAAAGTCATTTTGAATGTCTACAAATGTGCTATTAGATGTGATACTTTGGTTCAATGACCGCAAATTAATGAGATCACAGAGTACACATTTGGTATCCTTCCTATGTTACTTGTAATTGGTTTTTTTTTTTTTATTTAGTACCACATTTCCCACATTTCTTACTCCTTACCATTTTGGAAGTGATTATTATTTCCATCTGCCATTAACTCCTTCCACCATCTGCCATTGCCAGAAAGTCCGAAAAGCTTTAGTTCTATTTAGCTGGAAAAACACAGGCCTCGTTAAAACAAGCTACTAAATCTCCAGCTAACCCTGAACAGGTGCCACACAATACAAAAGAAAATATAAGCTGCAGAAGCCATCATTTTTTTCAGCAATTACCTCATATATTTATTTTAATCCCAATGTTTGAAGAAGAATTTGCTAAAATGCTAGCTACAGTTTAGGGATTTTCTGTTCAGATCAGTTACTGTCATTGTTTCTCAATAATTTTGGATTCTTTGAAACTGCTTTGAAACGTTCTGCCATACAGACTTGAAGGATCACATGCTGTTATATTATATTCTGCCAACCCTTATCAGCTGTCCGTTCAGTCATTCTGTGGTGGGAGAAACATGTCTTAAAGGCAAACAACTGAAAACCTGAAAACAAAAAGCAGTTGGAAGACAGTGGGCTTTGTATGCCAGATATGGATTGGTCTTCAGCAGAATCAAGCTGTCATTTTTTAAGTGTATCCACTTATATGTGCTGAAATGATATTTTGATCTAAAGGCATGATTTACAGTATTTGGGGAATCATTTTTATTTTATCTGCACCGTGAAACCTGGATCTAGACATATTTTGATTTAAGATATCTCATGTAAATATGTCAGAACTGTTAGGATTACAGCTTTAAAATGCTGAAAAAGTCTCTGTAAAGTCGAATACATTCACAGTTAAGAAGTCAGATGTGTTCAGTAGCCTGTCAGAGAAGCTGAACTTTCTTTCTTTTAAGGTTTAACTCCAGACACAGCAAAAAAAAAAAGATCCAAATAACAATAGCCATTTTAGCATGACCTTTTCTCTGATATGAGCTTAAATAACTTACAAGGCTGTCATGTTTTCATGTGCGCACCAACTCTCTGAGCAGAGCCTTGGTGAGACAGCGTGCTGTCTGACACACAACTCTCCTCCAACACATCACCAGACCAGTTCCCCACTGCAGCAACAGACAACTGGACTGTAATTATTAAACAGAGAGGCTGACGGCTAAAGGCAGACAGATAAATACACAAAAACAGAAGCAGGCTTGTGGACGGATAATAAGGTAGACAGACAGAGATAGTTACCAGAGCACCAGATTGATGGGCAACAAGACAGGTCGAAAAATAGCAAGGCGTCCAGAATGACAGATTGGAAACACCTTAAACTCGACTCTGCTATACCAATGAAACTGAATTTCCAGGAATGTATTCAATTTGTGTGTTCTCGTACTGCGAAGACCAAAGGAATATGAAAAAAACATGTCAAGCTACTTACTCTATTTCTTCCTTTTTTCATTAATGTGATTGGCACACTACATAGAGCGGATGGGAGTAAGGGTTTGTAGTTGCTGTGGCAACGGCCTGCTCTTTGTTAAAGGCTACATTCCTGGCATCTGATGTTTCTGCGCTGTGATCGATAAAAGCCCAGCCTGCAGGGACTGATGAACAGACTGGGGCTTTTGCCAGGCCAGGCAGGACCGGGGAGAGAAAAGGAGTTAGGTGGAAGATGTGTGAACAGGAGGACGGAGAGATAAAACAGCGATAGGAAGAAAGAGGAGAGATATAGAGATGTGAGCAGTGCAGCTGCTGAGCTGGGCGGTGGGGTGAGTGCTGTGGGAAACAGACAAGAGTGAGTGTGTGCGCTCTCCGGCTCCTTCTGCCTCGTCTCGGCTATTTTCTGAATGTTACTCACTTCACTACCAAAGTAAAGGTATGTGTCTGTCTGCGTGCTCATCATCTGCTCACCTTGGCTGGATTTGATTGGCTTGGATTGCTTTGCAGTGATTGACAGAGCTCTGCAAGCAGTCAAAAGTCTTTTTAAAGGCACCTTTCATATTTCTAGCATTTCTTTGCTTTGCCTTTTATGATGTGCACTCAAATTGCCAGCGCTCGCAGATGTGTCTTACGTTTTACACACCTAATTGGCAAAGATCGCCATGAGCAGAATGCAGATACTACTGGTAATGAGGCAATTATGGTCGGCCTCCCTGTCTACATAGCCATCTGTCAATTCAACAACCTGTGGCTGCTAGAAAGTGTTTTTTCTGTCAAGGTCTGTGTCTTTCCAAGCCGTGAGGAGGCAAGGCTCTTAGAGAGCATACTGTTTTATGTTGTTTCATGTTTGACTTATAGATTCTTGCCCTCATTACCTGGCCGTTATCTTCTCTTTCCATAAAAAAAACCTATTGTGGCTGGGAATTGGAGCCACGGTTCACTGAGTAAGTGAACAAAATGTTAGAAGAAATAACTAGGAAAAAATCAATCACAAAAGCAATCCAAAATATGTCAAGAATCACTGCAAACTTCATAGATTATTTTCCTTGTATTCTAAAATACCGTTAAACTTATAAAGACAAAATAATATGCATCATTTTCATTTTATTTATTGAGTTTCACACACAAGTGCAGTTATCCTGTTTTGTAAAGTAGAAAGTACTGCTATGCTAATATGCTTTTTATCATCATGAGCTGAGACTGTGTGTGCTACAGAGACAAGCAAAGTGACTGGCTGCAGCGATGTTACTCTACCATACTGTATACACTGGGAGTTAGCCAGCTTTGGAAAAGCCGGGTCATTTCAGGAATAAAAGTCATACAACAAATATAGAATATAAAGAAGCAGTCATTTTCAGTAAGACGCAGTAAACAGAAACTAATAGAGCATCAAAGCAATGAAGCAAATAGACACTGTTGTGTCGATTATGTAAATGTATGCATCTGTTATTTTTCACAGTACTTGCACTCACTGCTTGCTTTTTTATTGATTATTAAATAGGTGATACATGCATTCTCTACATAAAAAAAATTTACATTTAGATTTCAATGACAAATATAGAAACTGTAAAGTGCATTCTATGTAAAAAATAAAACAATGAGCTAGTGAGATGACTCAGTATGTTGATTACTACAAGGAGTAATATATATGCCTGGCAACTCCGTGGATTCACTTAAAGAAGCAAATACAAGCCGCCATTTCATTCCCTGTTTAGTTTGTAATTTAGTTTGAACACTTGCCACATAGTCCACCCCCTCAGAAACACACACCATTATCGTTGATGCAAAATACACAGTCACACACTTGCAGCAAGACCAAATCTGGGCATTTAGCCTCACTGCACTCTAACAAGGGTAATTTCCTGCCATCGGGCTGAAACATCTTCCATCCTCATGAAACATCCCCAGTTAGCCTGCAACCTTTTGTGCTAACACATTGATGAACATTCACATTTTTCTGCAGCTGATATTTCTCTTGCTCTGTCTTGCCCTGCTGTGGGTTTAATTCCATTTTATCCACCTTGCCAGGAAAAGGGACAGATCATTAAGGGAGAAAAGACTTGGCAGTTTAAAGAGACATGAAGTGTAAAAGGTTGAAAATGTAAAAAGGCGGGGGGCGGGGGGGGCAAAGAGGTGAAGACAGTCTGAGTTAAGTTGAGTGTGGAATATTCTAACACATTTCTTGTTCGTGTATTGTGTCTTGCAGGGCTTGTTCGTGATGGTGCTCTATATGAACAAGAAGCTGTGCCGTGACAGAGGGCAACGTGGGTAAAAGAGACATGCGACACCCAGCCCTGAACCACTGCCACCTCTTCCTGGGCGGGGCCTTGCTGCTTCTCCTAGCCAGCCCGGCTCTGAGCTGCCCCGCCCGATGTGAGTGCTCTGCCCAAAGCAAGTCGGTTAGTTGCCACCGCAAGCGCCTGCCCACCATCCCTGAAGGCATCCCCATTGAGACGCGCGTCCTGGACCTCAGTAAGAACAAACTACGTATCATCACGCCAGACAACTTCACTTCATTCCAGCAGCTGGAGGACCTGGACCTTAGCGACAACCTCATCAGTGTGGTCGAGCCCGGCTCCTTTCGTTCTCAGCTTGCTCTCCGCTCACTCAACTTTCGCAGCAACTTGCTTCAGCTGGTTCCTGCCGGCGTGCTGTCAGGCCTGACCAACCTCACCCGCCTTGACCTCAGCCACAACCGACTGGTGGTTCTCCTGGATCATGCCTTCCAAGATCTGCGCAGGTTGACGTCCCTTGAGGTGGGTGACAACGAACTGGTTTTCATCTCTCAGCGGGCTTTTACAGGATTACTTGGACTCCAAAGTCTGACTCTGGAACGTTCCAATCTGACCGTGGTTCCTTCTGATGCTCTGGCACATCTGCACAGCCTTGTCGAACTGCGCATGCGCTACCTGAGCATTAGTTTTCTCAAGCCTTACTCCTTTAAGAGGTTATTCCGTCTCCGCCGATTAGAGATTGATTACTGGCCCTGGCTAGATACACTGCCTCCTCTCTCACTGCATGGCCTCAACCTCACAACGTTGTTCATAACCAACACTAACCTGTCTGCCTTCCCCGGCGCAGCACTGCGCAACCTGCCCTACCTCACACATCTCAACTTGTCCTACTGCCGCATCCAGCACATCCATCAGGGAGAGCTCGGCCAACTCCCATACCTGCTGGAGCTCCACCTCCAAGGGGCTCAGCTGATTTCTATTGAGCCCTTTGCATTTATGGGCCTCAAATCTTTGCAACTACTGGATGTGTCGGAGAACCGCCTGGACTCTCTGGAGAGTGGAGTGTTTGCCTCACCAGACAGCCTCCAGAGACTCTGTCTGGGTGGAAACCCATTAGTGTGCGACTGCAGATTGCTTTGGCTGCTCAATAGCCATAAGCCCCCTTCTCTGCAGATTCTGGATGTGCAGCCACAGTGCAGCGCCCCAGAGCACCTCTTGGGTAAACCTCTCCGTGACCTCAAGGAGCCTCTGGTCTCCAGATACATGACCTGCACCAAACCACGGATTGGACCCAACACGACCCAGCTGCTGATGGCTGATGAGGGTCAGCCGGCCCGCCTGAGCTGCATTGCAGAAGGAGCGCCTCGGCCCTCAGTGGTTTGGATTACACCTCACAGACGCAACATCACAACCAAGAGCAGTGGCAGGGTAGAAGTCCAACAAGATGGTACCCTGGAGATCAAGGCAGCAGAGCTGCATGACAGCGGGGTGTACTTGTGTATTGCCAGTAACCCTGCTGGCAAAGCTAGTCTGTCAGCCTCTTTAGCTGTGAAGAGCCTGGGCATTGGGGACAGATCTCACTATAGCAACAGGAGCTCAAACTATCTGACAGACTCTAACAGCACATGGGGGAATGGGACAGTACTGTACAACATGACAGTCCCTATAGACATTAAGACTATCATTATATCTACAGCCATGGGCTGCCTGTCCTTCCTAGGTGTGGTCATCTTCTGCTTCCTGCTTCTGTTCGCCTGGAGCCGAGGGAAAGGACGCCATAAGAGCAACTTTGATATTGAGTATGTCCCTCGCAAATCCAACGGGGCATCAGCAGACGTGGCAGAAACAAGTGGCCCACGACGGGTCAACATGAAAATGATTTAAAAACAATGCAGACTGACGAATAGGATAGCAAAGTCTACAACAAAGTGCACACATATCAGCTGAAAAAAAAAAGTTTTTTCTAAGACACAGTGGAATTGTGACGAAAGTGACGTACTAATATAGTGGGTGTCAATATGACGGTGGTCTAGTGATAAAGTGGGCATGTGAATATAAAAGTCAAAACCGTGGATGTGTTTATATGAAATAATGTTCTCATACAGTACATTGAATATAATACTATAATCAACATATCAATATGGGAGTGATATAGTGCTGCACTAGGCATGTGTTTCAGTGGTGATGTGATGAGTAATGATGTTGTCGATTCACCGTGACATCAAGGTGAAGGAGGGAGCCGCTGGGAGTGACGGGACATCTTCGCGTGGCAGTAAAGCTATCATCGCTGCAACATGTCTGGACTAAATCGTCTAATATTCATCTTAGCTGCAGTATGAAAGGTAGTGTGTTGTGTTCATGTGTGCGCGTGTATGTGAGAGTGCATCAGTGCGCGAATGTTGCATTTGTGCGTTTCTTTGTGCATGTGCACGCATTGCCTTTCTCGTTGGATGGAACAATTAAAAGGAATGATAGGGTCCAAAGCATTTTTCCAGGCCTTTGTTCTTGTTCGGTCATTGTAACAACAGTATTGTCACTGTTGAGTAAAAGAGAGGATTCTCTAAGTTTGTATGCAAAATCACAATTATTATATTCAAGAGAAATGCTGCATACATTTTGAAATAGGTCATTGTTCCCCTTGGAATGATTCCAACATTTTTGTAAACTCAAGGAAACGTTAAATACCCACAAAGACAGTAGTTACAATGTAAGATCTGAGGTTTGTCTTTAACATAGAGCTCACTTACCAGCAGCACTAGACATTTTTCCTGAGAAATAGCAGTGGTGAGTGTTGTTATTACTCTGAAAAAATGCTTCCAGCTACAGAAATGGCATGTTAAACCCATTTTATAACATAATAAATCATGGGCAGATTTTCCTGCCAGACAAATCCCTTGATATGATATAAAAGAGTCGGTGGCCAGATATAATGGCAAAGATTTACTGGCTGGTATCCTCTTTGGGACAAGACAAAGTTGAGCTTCGCAGATTTATGGGTTGAATTTCCCCCCTCTCACATTTTTCTTTGATCGCACCACTTCAAACTAGTGTGTCCGGATTCTTCCCTAGGGCACCATGGGGTTGTGGGTATTTAATAGATGGCAATTTGAAAGTTGTAGCGGAATCTTGTATTGTTTAGTTTTTTTGTTGAAAATGTTTTAAATGTTAAATAAAAAGAAACAACTAAAGGGCAATTCTTTGTAATGCAGGGATGTGGGTGTTAACTTGTGTGATCCTGTTGTGATAAAATGTTCAAGGTTGTATAATTGTTTTCATATGACAAATTTATGGGTATATTTTCAAATGGAAATAAATCTCAATCATACCCCTAAAATAAAAGAGTTTCCAGTAGTTGAAATTTTGTTTACGGACTTAAACAGTGATGTTAACATATTTCCTTTTAAGTCCTTTTCTATGAATCCTATTCCCTAAATGATATCAGTTGTAATATTTTAAAATGTTCCTCTAACCCATATCTCTCTGTCACTGAGTATTGTATTGATCAGTAATGACTTTTTCCAGCTTTATTTTGCTATTTATATCATGTCATATAGTAAACATTATGTTGTAACTATTCAAACTTTATGTCATTTTTGCTCGTATGGTCAGTATAATATTACATGGGCAATGCAATTTGTATATTACTGGATCCTTCTTGCATCTCTGCAGGCTATTTTGACAGCTCAGTCTGTACCTCCTGTTCAGACGCTGTCTACCAGTTGGCTGTTACAGGTGTTAATTCACTAGTCAAGCTTGAACACTGGATTCATTACACACTCACATCAGGAAAAGTGTACAGTACCCAACATGGTGAATAACATACAGAGACACGACAATAAAAACATAGTGACTGAAAAATTGGCTGATGCCTTCAAAGCAGCCACTGATGTCCACACTATAGACCTTCAAGGCCAAATTACTGCTCTTATCTGATGTTTTCTCATATGAACTCCGGACAACGTCTGGACCAGATTTTTCTGATAGTTGCCCTTTCACACATGTAGTACACAACAGGAGATTGTTCCTATCAGATGTGTCCCCATCTACTGGAAATACTCCATTTGGTTAAGACAAGCGGTGGGGCCTGGGGCAGAACAGGACACGGACTACAACGCTATCACATAGCCGGTTTGTAATTTTGCCATAAACAGTCAAGTCTTTTGCCGTTCCTTGAATAAGTCTGATGATTTTGGCGTTGGCCCTTAGCGACAGAAGTTCCTGAATCCAGTCATCTCTCCAGTTAGACATTGTCGTTGGCGTCTTCGTGCAAATCACCCTTGTTCTTCACTTTCAGATGTTTGTATACTTCTAGTTTCGTGCCAGCCTGCCCGCATGATAGAAACAACATCAACACGCCCACTCGCTCACTGGGAATTCTCCGGACAATGCCCTGCTCTATTCCTCATAAATGGGCTAAATCGGACATTAAACAAACTTTGTACTAGGGAGCTGGCAAGGTAAAGTCTTTTTAATGGTCCAACTACATTCACATTCTCACATACAGCTTCCCTGTGTCATTTCTAGATAAGTTCAGTGTTGCAGTGCATGTGTGAAAAGGGCTTAGGATGGTGGACAAGCTTTACACCTGCATCAACATAATAACAAAATACTATTGTTACTGTGAGCATGTTAGCATGCTGATGTTAGCATGCAGCTCAAAGCACCACTGCGCCTAAGTAGCCTCACAGCACTTGGCTGTAGACTCTGGTAACAAAAGAAGGAATCTCCTGCTTGTTGTCCACAGTTCACTTAAAGTGTATGTCTCCTGGTTTGGGCCTAATTAGTGCATCTTCTCACACAGTAACAGAGCCATGGCAGTGCTGACAAATTCTGGATTGTATATTAATATTCAAGCTGCTGGAGGATGCAGACCCTGATCCCATGTTGTCCAGATGGGAATTGGAAAACTGTGACTCCATGCAGCTTCACACTGATCAGAAAACATCAAAACTGGGACACATGAATAACATCAGAATTGGGACACTTTGAGCTGCAGCATGTACAGTATATAGCCCAAATAGCCTGTAAGCGAAACATACCACATTACATGACCTGACACGCAACTATGGTTTAACCGTGCGTGTATGGTCACATCAGTATATTCTCACCAAGGCCAATGGCTACGCTGATAAAGAGTTCTTCACAGCTGCCTCACCTGACAATCAGATTAAAGGAAATGATAATTTGGCATTCTGCAAGCGTCTTATTCAGATAGCACTTCATGCTATCATGCTAATGGTAAAAAGAAGATCTGTCTTTTGTGTGAAAGCTCACAGGGAATATTCAGGATGCTGTTATGGCATCATGAAGACAAGATCAAAGTCCCTCCAATAGGCTTTTATTTTTGTCATTGTAGTTTCCCTTTTACAGAGAGAGTGCTGTAAACATTGGAGAGGAAATGTAATGAAAAGATTACCGACTCGATTCCTCACATCGTATCCCTCTTTGATGGGGGATTTACGAATCTGTTCTTTAATGATTCAAGCTTATTCAAACAGAGCGTAATTTATAGTAGAATGTAAAAGATTCCCTTGGTCAGTGATCTGGCAAAGAAACCACATATTATTGGCTTAGTTTTATGACTGTGATTAAAACCTGAACCAGCATCTATTGCAGTAAATATATACGATGCCAGGACGAATTAAAACAGTTGAGGAGTGTTTGGTGGTTCTCAAGTAGAGGTGTTCCCGCTCAGGGCCATGCACCCCTAAATGAATAATTTCACACATCATAAAGGATCTTCATAAAGAAGATGCAGCCTCATCAAAGAGCATAAATCAAAGTGAACCAGATTCTGTGAGCCTGGGCGCTGCATTAGTGTGAGTTTAGTTTGGTCGTTAAAAAGGAGCTTCGTCACAGTAGACATCCAGGTTTCCGGGGGTGAATGAGCCATCTTAAAGTGGGATCTTTGACCCGTTGGCCAGTGATTGAAATGAAAAGATTTTTTTCCCATGCTGTTGGCTAGTTTTGCAGTGGGGGTTATAAGTTCATCCTGTCTTATGAGATCATCTTTCTGTGAAAGAAAGCCTACTCTACGTCAGTGCTTACTACCTCCCAAAATCTGAGCTGACGGGAACTGACTGATTGGAGGGAGGAATTTACATTCTCCAATTGAAAAAATGTTAAAGGTCCTGAATACACCTTTTTTTCATTCAGCCTCTAACTATGAGCAATTGGGTCCTTCAAGATCACAACATATTATAAGCTTAAAACAGTTTTTCATATGAGAAATAATATTTGCTCTTTTCACTGGTTTGACCAAAGTTGGAAGAAGATGATGTCATGTGCTTCCGCGCACCAATCAGGATTCACTGTCATCAAATCCTTTCACACTCCCAAAGCAGCAAATTAGCATTTGAGTGTGAAACTTGAAAAATAGTACCTATTGATATAGTGTAGAGTTGTATTTATTATTACGAACTTTAACTTTGATTGTTGTTATTTGTTTCCCCAGTGTGACAATGTACACATGAAATCTCACATTTGAATTTGTTATCTAATTCAACAACAGGCTTTATCACCAATTACCAGACTGCCCCTGCCTTACTTGTGTTACCAATCATTTCACTCATCATTGTCTGTTTGCTCCAGACGTCTGTGCTGTTCTGAAGTATGCTATACAGCAACCCAAATCCATAAAAAATATTGGAGTTTGGAGCAGGGGCTCTTCCCAGTGGCCTGAGGCTCGCTGATGATGGACAGACAATAATGAAAGGTCAGTCGCTAATCGAGCCAGCCTGCAAGTTCATGCCACACAGGACCCCAGAAGGCCTTCAGTAAGGAGCTGTAAAAGTGTAATGTTATAGCCTGTTGGTTTTGATGGTGCTGGTGTTGTACTGTTGTAATAAAAGCTGCTACTCTGTAGCCACATAGTCTAACTAATTCTCCTCAGACCATCCATCAACACAGCCTTCTTTGCATTTATAGTACATTACTACAGCTACAGTGGGTACATTAATCACTCTTCTCATCTCTCCTAATACAAACTACATGAGGTTAACTATTCCAGTTATTGAGCTATCACTTCACATACGACTAAGAAATTAAGAATTATTTTGAAACTTACTTCACTGATAGTTTTTAGTGTCATATTTTACAAATTGGCCCATGTTCAGAGCAGAAGTAATCATATACTTAATGGTGTAAAAACAGATGGAGCCCCAGATTTATTTACAACTCCTAAAGTTGCAGCTTAGCATTTTCCGCAGCGTTGGAAATGTTCTTCATCTGAAGCATCCATAGATACTAAATTATATCTCTGTAGAAGTGAATAACAGAATGAAGCATCTATCTGTAAGTATCTGATGTTTTCATGAAGATGAAAACATTCACGAGGCTTTTATTTAACCTTTTGAAAGAGGAAATAACACATTATTCCTTAAATAAAAAGTTACATTTAGAAGCAATATTACACACATTGGCTTAATTTCAAGTTACACTCAAGGATTTTGCTACTACAGCTACTTGGTCTGGTAGTAACTTGATGGCTAATGTGGGGCTGGATGTCTATTGCTTGCAGTTTCTCAAGTGGTCATTGTGATTCCAAAGCACAAACTGATGTGGCTTTTTTTACAGTGCTAATCTGTAGTCGGTTTACATTCAAATTTACTGCCAATTTGAACCGCATATCAAGAAAATCTGCAAAAGAAAATGCAAAGGAATAGGCATTTCCATCCACTACTGTTGATGTGCAAATGTAGACCGGATCACAAAAACCAGCAAGTGGCATTAATTCTCTAGTCGGGTGGCAAAAAACAATTGCAGAAGAGGGTGCAGTGACATAATTAACAAACATCAAGCCTCAGACGGTGGAAACCATGTTGAAAACCTGATGGAAATATCTCTTTGTTTTATGTATGAGGAACATTACAGTCCTCTAAGAGAAAGATTGAGTGACAGATATTCAAAAATCATAATTGATTCGCTACGTCTGTTTCATTGCACTCATTATCACATTTAATTTTTTTGAAAATGCACATAAATACATGTAAACACACTTTGTGATGTTAGTGCAGCTATTTTCTTCTCTGTGGAAATGTACGGTAATGATGTTCCATGCTGGAGAGGAGTGAATTTTACTATCATTTGTCAGTGATGGTGAAATCGCACTTACCAGCAGCTCCCCATTTAACCCTGCTCTGGTCAAAGTCGAGCACCACTCCTCTCATCTCTGTGGAACTGCCCCATTAAAACACAGCTTGTGGCAAGTGTCAGCGAGCGGTGCAGTGTGAAAGATGAGAGCAATAACAGAAAAGAATCCCATTGCATCAGTAGACGACTCCTTGGGTGTGGATTGAATTGATACATCGTCTTAACCTCTGAGGGTAGAAAATGTTGAAGGTGACGTCATTTTACAGACTTCTCCCCTGAGTTGTGTAAGACTTAGTCTATATCCACGACGTTCTACTTCCAAGATTGCTCCGGCGCCGCCGGAAGTTCCGCCGGACGTCCTTCTTTTCGGCCGGATGTCCGTTACCTTCCACTTTCTTTGTGTTGGAATTTTAAACTCCGGTCAATTTATGAGGACTATGGTTAACTGCTCCTCAGATCTCTGCAGGGAAAATCCAGACAGCTAGCTAGACTATCTGTCCAATCTGAGTTTTCTGTTGCAACAACAACAGAAAACTTTTTAATGTACAAGTTCCACCAAAACAAGTTCCTTCCTGAGGCTATTTTGCAGAGGCACCGTAACCCAAGACGACTGTGATTGGTTTAAAGAAATGCCAAAAAACCAGAGCACGTTTTTCTCCCATCCCGGAATGTTGTGTGGACTAGCCAGACCCTCCTCCGCAGCGCTGTGGACGAAGTTCTGACAATGCGAGACTATGTGAGACTGGGCCAGGAGCTTATGTAACCTCCCTGTAGAGAGTTACATGTGTATTAAGAATTACAGCTGGGTGCCTGAAGGTATGCAGTGTGATTTGTGCTGAGGCCATGGAGAATTACAGTCATATCAGAGATGTCCTCTGGGCTTCAGAGGCTTCGCATGTGAACACTAACCCTGTACGCGGCTAAGTGTTCAAGCTGCCCCATACTCAGCAGCACTGCGGTATTGCTCCTATAAAACCCCAGAGTGATAACTTTATTTTGAAGGATAAAGAGAAACATGTCATTTACAAATGAACAAATTGGTTTATCTTATTTTTTTTACTATTGCACTGCAGTTAGCCAACAAGTGAGATGAATGATTATAAATGATTCATTTGTGAGTTATGACTCCCTGCCCCGTTTCCTCCCGCAGATACTAAATCACAGAGGAAGAAAAGCAAAGCTAGGTGCTGATTAATTCAAACATTATTCTGCTTACAACAAGCCTCCCAGTCAGCTTTAAATAGGCCTATTGTTCAACTGAAATTCGCTTTCACGAGACACAGACATCTTTTCATGTCAGTGAGTCACCAATTAATTTGGTGCATTCTGGAGGGCTGGCCAATGGCAGTTTTACACCAATCGCATGTATTACAAGTCGGTTTAAACACACAGATGTGACCTACATGCGGCCTGCTTGGACTTTCCATGGGACACCCGCGACAAAAGTGTTAACTTGTTTTTATTAATTAACATAAACACAATTAAAACTCCTTTAAAAGTGCTACAAATACTGTGTTCTAATTGCACGTATTGGCCCAAGAAGGATCCATCCTCCGTTTAGCGCTGGCCGCGTGTCAGCCAGCAGTCAAAGTGATGAGGCATATGTCAGTGCCTTTACTGGATGAAGAGGTCACAGCCATGCTTAGAGGGTCAGGAGAGCTAATTAGACAGAATGAATGACTGAGACCTGAGGTGGTAAATGCAATTACCAACAGAATGAAATGCATAAGTAGAGGAGATAAACCCATGAGATATCCGTTGATGAAAGTATAAATCTTTTAACTTTAAGCCCTGAAATACCTGAAGTGAAAATCAAATATGCAGTGCTGTTAGGTGGGTCAAGCTTTGCGATTGCAGGAAGCTTGCCGCACAAACAGCTTTTGGCTTATTACCACACAGCAGCACACACTAATCATGGTTAGTTGCAGGGATGAATATACCTCCCTTCTGTCAGGGAATTTATGGACAATAGACCTTTTTCACGGCAGACATGTTGACATGTCATAGTAGGAAAAGCACAGGTGTGATGTAATGATGGATGCGCTTGCGACTTACAATGACTTACAAAGATTCATAACAGCTACAAGTGTATGCACTACACAGGATTTATTTATACTTTATCGACAGGAATTGATAGGTCAAACAGCAAACAGCCACCCACAAATAGTCTATAAGCATCAGGCTGTCTTTGAGATTTCACATGAACAATGGTTAACTTACTCAGGCTACCGAAGAATACCATAATTCCTCCGTTCAATTAGGCCTAAGCGATGCACCCCAAACTTCTATCCTTAACAAACAGCCATGTATATTGGCATATATATTCCAGTCTCTCCAATGCTGGCTGTTCCAATTTAACGGGAGAGAGGAGCAAGAGGGGTTGGGATCGTGACCGGCCTCTGACGAACTGTTACCACCACCATCTTCAGCTTCTTCTTGCGTTCTTCTCGCGTCACCCCGGCGGGAGGTGTGCTAACAGGGCTTGCAGCAGGTGAATCGGTCGTGCTATTAACGTCACCACTACACAATTTCTTAGGAAAACCAAAATTAATTAAACTGCCTTGTTTTCTTTTTGCCATGGCTATATGATGCTAACAGCTGAATGGATTTCAAGGATTTTGCACGCGGGATTATATTTTTTCTACGAATCTTTGAGTTAACATGTACTGAACATGAGTTGAATTTGCACCGCAGCGCCTTGATGCTCATGACAGGAATAGCATGTATAGTTATCTTTATTGAAGTAAATTAGGTTTAAATCACCGTCATGCATGAATGAATGATATTTTTGCAATTTTACACATAATAATCCACGATGATCAACTAAACTGAAATTGCACATCAAAGTGACACACCCCCTAGCTCCCCCGTAGTTCGCACCCTGAATCTACGTCTCTGAGTCCTAATCTGTGGACTTGCCTGTGTTCGAGGGAACCCCTGGTTTAAAGAAGTAGCTAAAGCTATTGTGCGTAGTTTCTGTCGCTCACCATGAGGAATTCTAAGTAATGACAACAAAACTGTCCCCTCCTTCACGCAGTTGCCTGTAGCCAAGGAGGGCACAGAGGATTAAAAAACATGATGAACTCTTCAGAAGAGGTAATTATCTTCACTCGAGTTTCTGCGCGGGAAAGTCACCGGACGCCACAATCTTCTGAACATTGTCATACTGAGAAATACAGAGAGAGTTGTGTGGTGCTGATAGTCTCAATTAGCTTTGTAGCAACTCATCTGGCAATGGCTTGAATGTAAGGGATGTTTATTAATATCAAAAAGTTACGCACTAAAACTTTAAGAGTAATACAATTGGGTTTGAATCCCAAGCTTTGGGTATTCTTTAGGTGAAAGTCCCAAGGTGGCATATTTTATATATATATATATATATGTTATACAATTTAGCCAACACCCCTCCACGTTTTTGGTTACACTTGCCAAATTAAATGGTGAGCTGAAAAAGCTGCGGTGTATCGAGGTAACAAGGATCACCTGCTCCTAAATATATACATCCCTGTCTTGGAAGGTGCTGCAAGATGAGTTGGACTGAGCCTGCAGATGACAGAATGTCACTTCAAGCACATATGGAGAGAAGCAGCCTGAATAATCATTATAGCCTGTTCAGCTCTTTCCCAAAAAGGAAACAATAAGCAGAAGAAGTACTGGTGCTGCATGTTTTACTTCGTTTGTTTGATCCAGGATAAAAGGCGCACAGGAAACCCAGACGGCTGTCTGCTTGGCTGCCTTTCAAAGACTGTCACCATTTGGAAATGACTGGGAGTCCCTTAATGTCTTAGCGGTATAGAAAGGATGTCAAGAGCAATTTCAATCTGTAGAAGTAAGACCAGTGTTGACACTTAACAGTGTCTGAAGGTACAATGGTAATAAAAGCGACAGGGCATAAATGAACCCCTAAGAACATTTGTGTGTACATGTAAATATCACTATTAATAATAGAATAAAAAATGACTTGAATGAAAACCAAGCATATCCCAGACAAGATGTACATAGATACTGGAAGATTCTGCAAAACCCCAGAAACGCAATCAAAATTCTTGCTTTCTACAATACGTGTATAGCAACTATGATGCAATGATAAATGTAAAAGTTAAAGTAAGGCACCTAAAACACTTGGTTAATGTTGGGGAAAGATCATGGTTTGGATTAATAAAAAGGTCAACGCAAACTCTTTAATACCGACTAAAGGTACCCTTTGAGTCTATGAGACGCAAAGGGCTTTCAACTGCTCAGCTGCAGGGCTGTGCGATGACAGTGTAAAGAGTGACAAAGTCCGTAAAGGTAGGATAAAAAATAAAAAGCAACAGTCTGCATAGGGAGGATGTCGGAGTGGACAGATGGGTCAAACAAACATAGGACTTTCACCCAGTAGAATACTATTCTCAATCCGTGTGAAACCAAAAGTCAACATTGACTTATTTTAACTTACATTCCGTACGTTAATTACGTAAGTTAAGTTACACACGTAATGTACTTAACTAATGTCATGTATGTAAGTTACGTAACAAACATACTTATTTGAACGCAAACTATAATCTTTTCCTAAACATAATCAAGTAGTATTGTTTCCTAAACCTAACCAAGTATTTCAAACATACTGTACTTTATTTAAGGTTAACCCTAACCCCTAACCCTACAATGCTACATAAAACGCTTCCTACGCTGTGCATTGGCACTGCACATTAGCATTACATTAGCATTAGATGTAAATCGTATGGTGCGGAATCGTCCAATATGGATGCAATTCCTCTGATAAGGGCTGATGGTAGGGCTACACAGCGTTGTTGTGTACAGCAACAGGAAGCTCTACAGAATATTGAGTGAATTCTGTACCTGACTGCTCAGATCTGAGTTCTGAGTAAAGCAACCCCACTGAGTGCCACTGGCACATATGACATGACATAGGGAATTGGAAAACAAGTTCAAAGGGATTGTGGAAGCTTTGGTCTTGCCCCAAGAAAACCTGCGAGGGACAAAGCAACAACCTTACTCTAGAAACAGCAGGCTGCTAGTAGAGGTGGTGTATTGCAAGAAGGATGTGACAAGTTCAGTTACAATAGATTGTCAAGCCAAGACAGGACGGACTGTGAAAACTTAGAGGAATTTTGTTGTAGAGACTAACATATAAATCCCAGTTCAGAACAAAGATTTGCGACGAGTTGAAACTTGCAACTTCTTGCAGCATGTCGGTCTGCAGCTTTCTAAAACCTGCCAGTTCACACCAATGCGACGAGACGAGACGGTGTATCATCTCCATAACAACGCCTCTTTGTTCTTCCGTTCTAACTTCGGACTTTTAGGCTTTTTTGTAGCTGGATATATCATTTGTTTCGTCTAAATATGAATGTGGATAACGTTAGTGATATTGAGATGCTTGCTACAGTTGTATTTCTAGTGATGAATTGGCGAAAACACGTTTTATTTCTCTGATTCACTGCTAACGTTACCGTGCTTTCAGGCAGTCGTTGAGGCTCTGTCTAAAACTGCCATTTTTACCAGTTGTTTGTAACATACAAATAAAATGGATTATGGATCATTTTATTTCTATATAATATATAATTTATAGCTGACTTTACCAGCTGACTTCTCTATTGGCTGTTGAAACACGCGACGTCCCTTACATTCTAAAACCAGCTTCTGCGACTTGAACAGCTCAGTCGCAGCGACACCATCAGCCGGTTGGAGTCGAGCTGAGACGGGCCGGTTCAGACCGCTGCAACTTTTCCCTGCGACGCTCTAAAACGGTTTTGTCTCGTCGCGAATTTTTGGTCTGAACTGAGCTTAAGGAAGACGCTTTGGTACCATATGCTGAGCTACTGTAGCAGCTGTTAATGGAAGGTTGCAAAGACAGGATACGTCCCATGGATTTTTTGCTAATATTAATTTGCAGGCTCAGTTAGCTCCAGTCTACCATTGAGTTGGTGCAGGGTGTGGGATTCAAAGCCAGAGAAGGCAGCTTCGAAATTGGCTGAAAAGAGCATGTGCATAGCCTTTTCATCATGCATCATCACATCCAGTGATATAGAATAAACAAATTTTAGCCGCAGATAGTCAACTGAGCATACAAATGCATATTTGCATGTGAGGCTGACCAGAAAACACCAGTATAAACAAATGATATAATCACAGCAAAATGGTAGAGCAGAGGCAGGTGTTCAAAGGGTTCACAGCTTCAGGCAGAGCAAATAAAGCATGATGAGCACATGTGGGGCATGAAATCCCAACACAAACACAGCAAATAAGTCTGGACTGGACAATAACTGGTGCCTTTGAGCCATAAATGCAAAGTGTATAACCTCTGCAACAACAGCACATATTAAAAAACATATTAGCAGCTAAGATCAAAAAGGTTTCCTTAATGTGCGACATTAAGGAAACCCATAAAACTCACAATTTTGAATGCATTTGAAGTGGAACTTGACAAACCTGAAGTGATCAGAGGTACACTGTTGTCAGACTTGTTTAAGGTGAAATGTGTCACTAAGTTTTAACTATTCAGCAATCTGTTTTCCTTCTTTAATATTTAATATTTCTGTGTGAACTAACCTTGAATCACATTTTCCTCTCCTAGGGACTCGATCTTATCTTATTACTCTCACATCATCTAAGTGAATGGAACGATTGTTAGAAAATGTGAATATCGTTATGTGTCTCATTAAACCTTTGGAACATTGTGAACAGAACCCTGCTTCGTGTCGCTTTGTTCTCCGAGCTCGCCACTGCTTTAAGAATCAACTCACAGAGGTAAAGACGTGAGGAAGAAGAGGATGATAGGATACTAACCAAAAAACAATCATGATCGGATTGTTTCACAAAAATTAAGTTTTGAGGTAAACATATATTCCCCAGGATTACACGTCCTCGTGCAAGCAACAGTCACAGGTTTGAACAGGTGGTTAACGTTGTGAATTGAAACAAAACTACTTAATTAGGTTTAGGAAAAGATTGTGGTTTGGATTAAAATATGTAGCCTACATTTGTTACGAAGTTGTGTAGGTTTAGTACGTTACGTAAGTTAAAAGAAGTCAACATTGACTTTTGGTTTCACACAGGACATGAACAGCAGCCTCCTGGGTGAAAGTTTGCATCTGTTTGACCCATCCATCTACCCCGACCCATCCATCTACCCCGACCTCCTCACTACTCAGCCTTTGAACGTGGACTTTGATTAGAATTGGTATTTGTGATACGTCAAAAAAAGTGATCCGGGAAAAGATATGTTTTCCTCATAACATAACATGAGAGTGCTCGTCATTTTTAGGAGACATAGCTTACTGACATTGCAACTACTTTCAGAGTTTAAACTTCAACTAAATCTTTAACTCCCTTACCCTCTTTACCCTAAACTGAAATGTTAAAGTCATTTCAGGTCTACACTTTTAAACACGAAACACTTTCATTTAAACTGATACGTCAACTGGACTTTAACAATTAAAATGACACACAATTTCAATTTCAATTTGAACTGTCATTTCAACTTCTCTCAGTATTTGTCCTGTGTTTGTATTGCAGAAAATGTAGCCTTTTCTAGTTTTTCTAGTAATTTTAGTAATTAGGCATTGTTGATAACACCAAGTTGTAATCAGAATCAGAATCAGAATCAGAAAGGGCTTTATTGCCAAGTACGTTGCACATACGAGGAATTTGTCATGGTGTTGTTGGAGCATGTCACACATACAAATATAAGAAGGATAAAAAGATATAAACAATATAAGTATAAACATATACACACAGTACGTATTAATAACAATAAAATAAATTTAAATAAATAGTAAAATAAGTTAAACAGTAGTGAAAAGGGACATTTCATAGTTACATTTATTCCTGATGATGCTTAAAACGTATCAACCCAGGGGAACTAAGATTCTTTATATCACTTACACAGGTTCCTAATACTGCATCATATCCTATCTGTTATTTATTATTATTTTTATTTATTACTGACAAATACACACCCATTAAGATCTAATAGTATTGCTGCTTAGACAGCAAGTACATAAACTCCCATTAAATCTCCTGTTCTTGATAATCCAAACAGCTCATGATCAGTCTTTGAGACAGTATTTGAAACAGATTCCATACAGTAGCTTGCAGTGTTAGACTGTTCAGCTGTCTATTCAAAGTACTTTTATTTAACTCATTATAATGATTGGCCAGTGGCAGCGAGCCACAGTGCAGCTAGGCAAGAGAAAATTAGGTTCTTTAAAGTTCCCTCTTTTGAATGGCAAACACAGATCATTGTTGTTGTTGTTGTTGTGCCTTGTTTCAAACCTGGATCCTGCTTTGAAATTGTACAAAGAGATCGGGCTTATTATGTCCCGGTAGCCTGTGCATACTTTGCCCTTTAAAAAGAATTGTGGAGTAATTGCAATTGGCAGGATCAGCCTTTGCTGAGCATGATTATGAGTGTGACATACTTTGGATCTTTGTGATCATACTTATACTTATCATCTTCATTTTTGTTCCTCTTCCCACTCTATTTGCAATGTGTATTTATGTCAGGGTTTTATGTTGTCTAATCTTATATGTCAATGTGCCCAACACAACATATACTCAACATATACTACAACATGTGTGATATTTTCAGATCTAACACAGGGTATGTGAAGGAAGATAGGTTATTTCAAAAAGAGAGTAGAGTGGGGTGGCAGAATTAGGAAGGCTAGGATTCATGGAGGCCCCAGAGGCTGCACTGAGGGGCAATTTTGCCCCATTTCTGGTGGCCATGTAGGTTAGTGGGGAAAGGACTGATGTTAAACCGATCCTAATGGATGTTGGCAGTGTGCATCAGGCTGCCGGCCTGGGCGGAAACAGGAGCCCGCCTGTCTGTCTGTCTAATGTCAGATGAAAAGAGATGCTGTGCTGTCACTTCTCTCAATCACGTCTCCCTGAGCAAAAACACTGACACTAATGAAGTGAACCACAGACACATAGACACAGCCAGACTCCATAACCTCAGAGCTTTTAGCGCAGATCACGGCTCAGTCATCCAATGTAGCTTTTTGTACTTAAGATCCAAATTGAATTGTGTTTAATCCAAATTGAATTAGCAATTCATGAGATATTTACTGTGCCAAGCACATTAAAGATCCATTTGAAATGACTTAGCGAGATGCTATTAAGTGTCTTGACTCTCTTCATCAAGACTAGAAAATTTTACATTCTTACCTTAAAGCTAAGTTTAGAATAATGAGATAATGAGAATTTATTTGAATTTAAAATGATTAATGATAATGAATTTGAAATGCTATTTAGTGTTATCACAGGGCCTTTGTCTCTAAGCCAAAAGAAAAGAGCAGGCTACCAATTAGTTTTGTCACATCATTATCACTTTTTTTCTGATTTTTCTCAGAAATGTCAGGTTCACAGTTGAACAAGACTAAGAGGCTACAACTACTCTAATAGCTCTGTGAGGTTGTAATCTTAGGCAAAGCGGTCATTTCAGCTATATGCTAACATCAGCATGTGGTGGAGAGTTAATTTGGACGTGTTACTTTCCAGGAGGGAACACTACTGGATCCACTGTTTGAGTACCCTGTCACCTAATGGATCAAATATAGATTATGACTTGAAGTGTTTTCTGTAAGGTACCTTTACCCATTGGATGTTTAGACAAAGTTGTTTATGATGTTCATCTAGAGATGAAGTTTGAACTTTTGCTATATATCTATTAGGAATTATTTTCAATATCTATGTATTTTTAACATTTAAACATTGTATCGAAAAGTGAAATCTCTCTATATGGTATGAAACATAGTGGCTCTTGTCATTTAGTTTGTAGTAATGTGATTGGCTGCAGCATTTGCCACTGTTTACTTGAAGTTTTGATTTGCTAAATGCCTCTTGATGATTTTTTTTCTTACCCTGATGGTGGAACATGATTATCTAATCAGCATCAGATGTGTTACTCTGGTGTGGCCTATATAGCCTACCATAAGTGCATGTGTCTGACTTTGATGGTTGATTTTGAAGCAGGCCGAAATGTCATCAAAATAAAATAGAGAAATTCATATGGTGCCAGAGTGTGCGAAGCATTTGTCTTCCAATGTCAGCATGCTAACGTGCGCACAAAGACCAAGCTAACATGCTGCTGTTTAGCACATATAACATTTACCTTGTTAACCATGTTAGTTTTGCATGTTAGCGTTTTAACATTTGCTAATTAGCACTCAACCCAAAGTACAGTTGATGCTGATGGGAATGCCATTAGTTTTTGATTTGGTCATAATCCAAAGTTTTAGACAAATTACAATTTTGATCTGATGATAACGTTAGAGGAAAAGTTAAGGGATCACCAAAGTGATTACAATTCATCCGGTGGGGTATATGAATGTGTGTATCAAATTGCATGGCAATCCATCCAATAGTGGTCGAGACATTTCACTTAGAACCACAAATGGGAACCTGTAGCGCTAAAGGAAACGCCAGGGCATCACCAAAATGATTAGGTTTCATCCTCTGGGGACCATGAATGACTGTACAAAATTTCCTGGCAATCCAGCCAATATTTGTTGAGATATTTCAGTCCTGACCGACCAACATTGCCATCCATAGAGCCACGCCACTGACATGCCTAAAATAATAATCAGCTGGCGATCCATTTGCTACATCTTTATGATGAGTAATGCAGTGGTTTATTTATCTTTAAATAAATGAATAGCCCACACACTTTCCATTCATGTATTAGGTCAACTGCAGAAATGTAGAGTGCTGTGTCATCTGTGTACTTCTTATAGAATAATTAGCTCAGGACAGAGCATTGGCAGTTGGTGGATTCACAACTATACAGCTTGTTACGTGTGAAAGTGTGAAACAGAAGGTTTTGTTAAGTGGGTGATCATCATGACAAAAAAAGGCATCATTTGGAGCCAGGGCTACTGAAGTTTAGATAAATGACCAGTAAGTTCACACTCATTGTGAATGGGGAAAAATGGACTGTGAATGGGAAATTGGCAGCACATGAAGAAAACGGTACTACCACATATAAAGTCTGCTCGCCAAGTGGGATTATGAGCTAGGATAAAAGTAATACAAATTTAAATACAGCCTTTCTACTGTCAAAGAGAACAGAGTCTGCATTGAAAAAGGAAGCATTTCTAACTAAATCAGAGAGGCTGAAAAGTTGAGTAAGTTAATACAATCTTAACAGACGAGGAGTAACTCTTTCTATCTATCTATCAATAAATCAATTAATCAATCAGTTGATTTTTTATTTGTCACACAAAGTACAATTTCATGTGAAGTGTTATCCCATCAGCTCCTATTACATTATTACTATAACGTACGCTTTTATCCAAAGCGACTTACAATTAAGTGCGTTCAACCTTAAAGGTGCAAACTCCAGACAACAAGTAGTAAGTAAGTAGTAAGTGCAAGTACATTTGCAGGGACTACCACAGAGTTGTCAATTGTTATATTCAGGTCCTGGGTAGGAGAGCCTTTCCCTGGAAGGAAAAGGAGCTCAGTCTTGTCAAGGTTGAGTTTCAGATGGTGTGTGGACATCCAAGAAGAGATGTCAGTCAGACAGGCCGAGATACGTGCTGCTACCTGAGTTTCAGACTCAGGAAAGGAGAGAATTAGTTGGGTGTCATCTGCATAGCTGTGATAAGAAAAGCCGTGCGACTGAATGACAGACCCGAGAGAGTTGGTGTACAGAGAGAAGAGGAGGGGACCCAGGACTGATCCCTGAGGAACCCAAGTTTTGAGTGGGCAACGTTCTGAGGTAGATCCTCTCCAAGTTACCCGGTAGGTTCGGTTTGTCAGGTATGATGTGAGCAAAGAGAGCGCAGAGCCTGAGACACCCAGATCCTGGAGTGTCGAAATGAGGATCTGATGGTTCACTGTGTCAAAGACAGCAGAAAGGTCCAGAAGGATGACAACGGAGGAGAGAGGGGCTGCTCTAGCGATGTGAAGCTGCTCAGTGACAGCAAGGAGGGCAGTTTCTGTTGAGCTCCTATAACTTGTGCATGATTCATCATAAATCAAAATGCATGTTCTATTCCTTTAACTACAACAAAGAAAAAGAGTCACTCGTTTGAATGGCGTTGGCACTCCAGGATCCAGCCAAGTCTGGTTGAAAGATCGCCACAGCTCACGATATCCCAAGGTGCTGGTAGGTGGATTTTCTTTTTTTAACCCTTGAACAGACTTGCTGTTTCCCCATTTCCAGCTTCATATTTTTTGAACAAATATGAAAGTGGTATCCATATTCTCATTTAACTCTGGGCAAGAAAGCAAATATGCGTATTTCCAAAAATGTTCTATTCCTTTAACTACAGCAATGTAAGAATGTAAGAAGAAATGGCTATATCCCACCTTTCAAGCACAATATCATGTAGGCAGAGTTATTTTTTTACATCTAATATTTAGTGTAATGATGAAAATCCAAATTCCCAGCTTACTGAAGCAGGTGGGAAGTAACAGACCTCCAAAAGAGATACTTAGAGACACAGATATTGTGGGCGACATACATGATTATCCAGGCATTGGTCCTGGTGTAAGAAAACCTGCAAGGAACAAAGTAACACCATTACACCGGCTAACGCTGTCAGTAAGTTGGTTATGGTTCGGGTCTGTTCAGACTGTAGGTGGTTAGAGAGTCTGATTGCATCTTTTCTGTGGTCTGCAGCCACAAAGTGCCTAAATAGGTAAATCTAATATGTAATGTATTTCTGCCACCCTATCATCATGTTACACCGTCATACCAGCACACAGCAGGTGGCTGGCAAGTGGCAATAAGGTAGGATTTACCCAAAATATAAAGAAAGAAGAAATGTATTTGTATCTTGTCCTTGACCCAAACAACGGAGGTAATTGTTCTCAAAATGGCATGTGTGAGAATTGGAAAGAGTCAAGCACTCAATCAATTTCTCATGAATTGAGATCCAGAAACCTGACGGTGCTTTTGAAGATGAAAAGAATTATAACAGGAAGGGAAAAGATCTTGAGGCACTTTAATGTAAAGCAAGTTGATGAGGTACATTAAAGTCTTTTTAATCTGGCGTGACTGTAGTTAAAAACAAAGACCCTATACTGTTTTGTTGGGCACTTTCAGCCTTTATTTTGACAGGACAGCAGAAGACATGAAACGGGAGAGAGAGGGGGGTATGACATGCAGCAAAGGGCCGCAGGTCAGAGTCAAACCCGGGCTCGCTGCATCGAGGAGCAAACCCCTATATATGGCCGCCCGCTCTACCAACTGAGCTATCCGGGCGCCCCAAACCTACCCTTTTGAAATGGTTCTACAAATATGCCATAGTTAATAGGTAGGTAGGGTACTTTTTACGAATGTTCACAGAGTGCCATCACATCAGCACGATGGCCAGGAGGTACAGTAAATGGTTTGGAGTGGCTGTTGATGGTCAGTGACCTTGAAAGTTTTTGCTGGAGCGAACTTTTTTCCAGCAGACTTGTTGTCTAACCGTCCACACATTGTCCAAGTTTGCTGTTGCTAAGCTCTGTAGAAATAAGAGGACTAAGTGTCTTGTTCTTCATGTGGCTCATAAAAATTCAGTCATAGATGGATAGGCAGGCAATGGTGCAAATCTTTGATAGGACACAGAAAATGTTGGGAAATGACTTCCACAAAATAAAAAGGAATAATGTAAGCATTTGGAAAGGATAGAGGGAAATGAACAAAGAATGATATGATAGAAATAATGTGAATCTGTCAAAGAATATTCAGTATTATTTAGAGCAAGTTCATAAATATTGAGGGACAACAACACTCCCTTTTAACTGCTGTCTGGATGTAATTAGTTAAGCTGAAGGACAGTACAATTGCCTTTTTCTCTTTCTTGCAGAGAGTTGGATGAGAAGATTGGAACCACTATCGTCTTTCCGTTAAATATTAAGCTACAACCAGCAGCTTGTAAGCTTAGCTTAACATAAAGACTGACAACAGGGGAAACAGCTAGCCTGGCTCTGGCCGAAGGTCTCCATACCAGCACCTTTAAATCTCACTAACTATCACGCAACATCTTGTTTGGTTAATGTGTGCAAAAATTGAGATCAATTTGTGTTTTTTACAGAGGGTTATGTGTCAGACTATTTCTTGGCCAGGAGCAGGGACTTTGTCAAATCTTGTCATCATTGTGAGCTTGCCAGGCAAGAAAGCGAACAAGCATATTTTTTCCAAAAATGACAGGACAACCTCAAAAGTGTCTTAGAACTGAGAACACAATTTTCAACTCTCTGTGTAAATGTGTTACACGATTAGGGCTTGTTATTATTGATGTTTGCATTTACTCTGATGAGCCATTTAGAGCCAACAGCATCAGCCATCCCATTAGTGTCTCACTGAGACCATTAGGAATAACATTGTGAATTAGGTGTAATCTCAAGTGTGTATACAGTGTGTAGATCAATATATAACTCTTGTGTGTATATGTGGTCCGACAGTAGCCTAATTCAACCTTTCTGTGATGGGAGGGGCTAACTGGATAATTGCTTTGTGTTGCACACACTTTCACCCATATCTATTTTGTACATGCTCTTTTCTGTGGATGTGTGAAAGAGGGTGATTCCTAATTTTCTTTAAGGTAAAGGAGAACTAAGGGCGTTTCAATACATTCCTGTACATTTGAAAATATCACATATATAGCCTCAAGGAAAATAACACAATCACATTAACACCTGTTACATTGAAGGTTCCCCTGGAGGTGGTCTGCAGCAGGTAGGCTACTTATGGGAGATGTCGTGAATGTAATTTACAGTGGTAGATTGAAGAGGGGGGGGGGCGGTATCTAGGACTTAGCTAAGTGTGTTGCTATTCATTTGACTCAGTTCCCTCAGAGGATGAAATTAAAAGGCAGCAAATAGGCCAAAATCCATTCGTATGACCAGGCTCCATGTAAAGGAACTTAAGCCTAACGTTAAATAACTAATTTTCTGCAGGTGGCCGCCTGGAATAAAAGTGACATCATGACTCACTGTCCACTGCCACGCCTCGTTCGCTAGAGGACGCTGTGCATCTCTATCAATGGTTGACGTAGGGCTGACGTACTAGGAAGTGTGTTGATGACAAAAACACTGTAGCTGGCTAATCACCATTTAAGTGTTACATTGGCAATAACACAAAAAAAAAAATGTAACGATGATTTGTAAGAAACATCAAAAACTCTTCTTATAGAAATGCTGCGGCGTGGCGATTAATAAGCACCAAAAAGTCGAACAAGTAAGTCATTGCGATGTCATTCCTGTGCGTTGTCAATGTTAGTTTGGCTAACGTTAGTTAGCAAGGCTGGTTTCTCAACCCTGTGTTATCCTGCTACACAATATTGACCGGTTAAACACTGAAGTTATTTGGTTCCTTACTGCTTACCGATTCTGTCATTAATAAGATAGATAAAAGATAGATAGTTACTTGAGTTTACAATACGTAAATCTGAGGCGTAAGCCCTACCTTCTGTTCTTAATTGTGTAACGTTAAATATGTAATTTAACACCAAATTCGGTTGTAAAAGCTGTCAATATATCCCGCATTACTTGCTGCGGATATACGGAGCTGCTTGGCAACACAATAACTACAACCCTGTAGTTGCTTAATTCGGCATACATATAATCAATCAAGTAGCAGTTGTATTTCTTATTTAGCGTTATACATGAAGCTATGTCTGCTCATATGTCTGCTCTGTCCCTCAAATTTCCAGGTCTGTTAACACCTAACGTAGAGAGCTAGCATATAGTGAAAAGTGAAAAGAGAAATTCTACTAAAATTAAGTGTAAGTATATTAATTATGAATGCGGAATTCCACAGAAGACCATGACTGGAATGGGCAAATTGGATACGCCTTTTTACAGATAGTTTGCCCAAAAATGAATAAAGCATGACATTGTCACTTCTGTTGAAAGGAGAATATTGTCTGAAAAAGAGAAGTTGCTTTTGGCTTGGTCTAAGCAGTATCAGCTGACTTAAACAACATCCTAAAGGATCACTTTCATTTCCACTTAAAGCTTTAGGTTTATTATATTTATTGTACAATGTGAGCTGAAAATGGGTATTTCTGATCATTGTGCAATTACAAGGGGCAAATCAGATGGATTGCTTTGGAACCTTTTGAAATTACATTTTCAATTCAAATTTTTTTACCAAGGACTGATGACTGTTGTTTCCTGTGTTTATGATGTAGGTTTATTATAATTCACTCTGACACTTGGGAAGCCATTTCCAATCCTCTCTAATGTCCTCTGGCTGTCCACCCCAGTCACCGGCTGTGGCGAAGTCTGAGGTAGCAGTAGAGGGAGAATGCCCGCTGCTGGCTGCCACCTTCGCCTACTGGGACAACATCCTGGGTCCACGGGTGCGCCACATCTGGACACCAAAGGGAGACCAACTGATGTTCCTCAGCGATGGAGAGGTCACATTTCTGGCCAATCATACACTTAATGGGGAGATTCTGCGTAGTGCTGAGTGTGGCGCTGTGGATGTGAAGTTCTTTGTCCTGGCAGAAAAGGGCGTCATCATTGTGTCTCTCATCTTCGATGGCGAGCTGAAGGGGGACAAGAACACATGCGCCTTGTCCATTATCCTACCTCAGACAGAGCTGGCCTTCTATCTGCCTCTGCATGCCATCTGCGTGGAGAGACTGAAGCATGTCATCCGCAAGGGACGCATTTGGATGCAGAAGGTAGTACCCTGCTATTCTTGCTGATCCCTTGACTTCTCAGTATTGGACACATGAGTAGGCAAATTATTACCCTTTTATACCCATAAACCTACTTTACAACCTGTTCTATGCTTAGTTTTGAAATGGGTATTAAGTCATCTATTACCTCTGTTTTACTCAACTGGGATTGCAGCAACATTGGCAGAATAATAAAGTTGCAGTCTCCCAACACAGAGGACTAAACCAGCTCATTATGTCTGAGAGATCCTACAGAGGAAGCTAGTGACGAGAGGTAATAATAGGGGTAGACAAAATAATGTGACGCACAACACTAAAAATACATCACGTTTGCAGACACTGCTGTAAAAGTGGGTCTACTAGGTTGAATGTCAACCAGTAGAGTATCAATGTATTCTGTGCTGCATGTGTTCATCACATCCCTGTTTGTTAGTTTTACCTTTTGGATGGTGTTTCCCCTGACATAGTAAATATTTTAGTAGGTTTTTTATTTTTGCCTGATGCACCCGCAGTTCGGCCTTTTTTGGTGCTCTGTTAGTCATCTTGTGTTTCTTTGAAAACATATATATCAGAGTCCTCACCGCTGACCAATACTGCTTGACAGCTTTAGCGATTTTGATCCTCAGCACTGACCAAAATGTTCCTGTATGTATCTGGACCATTACTTGTCATGTACAGTTGGCATTGAATGTGAATTGAATTTAAAAAAAAAAAAAAAAAAAAGCTAAGATTTTACATTTTGTATTTTATTAAGGTAAAATTCTTGCCCAGCTGTGTGTATTGAAACATTTGAAACAATACCCAGCCCTAACTGTCCTTTTACCTTACACGACATGAAATTTTAGGAGCGTTTATAATAGTTGCTAATTTACGTCAAAGCAAAGTTCCATGATGCGTTTCAATGTCTAACCAATACTGATGTCCAAATATGAGAGTTAAAATCAATAAAGTTATTTTCTTGCCCAGACAAAAATAGAGCCCTTTACATTTTTTTAAACAAAGTGTGACCAATATATGTTCTGAACGGGACATTTTACAGTTGAAAAATAAACTTGTCAGTGCTCTCTGGAAGACAAACCATGTAAAACTATGTATATCTACCATAGCCGATTTAGCAGTCCATCTTTATGTTTGTATTTTGTCTATCCAGCATGCAACATCCAGTAGCAACAACACTCATTTATTAGTTGTTTTTTTTTTCAGTTTAAGATTAAGGCTTCCGGGTGCCTGTGTAGCTCACCTGGTAGAGCGGGCACCCATATATAGAGGTTTACTCCTCGACGCAGTGGCCGCGGGTTCGACTCCGACCTGCAGACCCTTTGCTGCATGTCATTCCCCCTCTCTCTCCCCTTTCAAGTATAAGCTGTCCTATACAAATAAAGGCCTAAAGTGCCGAAAAAATAATATTGAAAAAAAGATTGAGGCTTTCACAGCTTGTGTCTTTAGACCAACCGCTTGTAACCCCTGTATTGTGAATTGAGTAAAATACATTAAAATGCAAAACATGCCATTTGAAAGCCAGAAATCTTAGCCGCTAGCCCAAAAAATTAATGTCGTCAGTCGCCCAGCTTAGTATTTGTGCAGTGCTTGAGTTAACTGTTTCCACTTTCCTTCCAACTTTAGGGCTACAACATCATCTCGGTGCTGAGCTTGGAGATTGTCCCTATCATGGAGCTGTTGGCCTCTATGAAGACACACAGTGTGCCAGAAGATATAGATGTGAGCAGCACACACATACGCATACACACACACACATTACCTATCATACTCGAAAACTGAACAATAAACGGCAGAAGAATTAGACACCGTAATGATTTGATTCATGTTTCACATGACAGCGACAGGAATGTAAAGTTTTGAAAAAAACACGATAGATTTGTGAATAATTTTCTTGTCGATGGCACAGTTAATAGCTTATCATCCAAGCATCATGGTTTCAGTTATTGACGGAAAAGAAGTGGATATCTTTATTGAATACAATCACATATGGCTTTTTGAAGAAAAAAAGCCTCTGTCCCCAACTTTGATAAGTTACAGTTGTTTCATTATTTCACTGGTTGAAATTGTTTTTCATGAGGTTTGAATTATCCAGGTCCTGTGCCTAGATTACCACCCAGTGCGATTCAGCACATTTGCTCCCTTCTAATATGCAAATGCGACAAAAAAAAGCAGCACAAAGAAGCTCCCTGGAATCTTTCTTGCTGTTTCCTACATTGTTAAACGATGGTGGATCTTTGCATTTTATTTTCATTGCAGTGCCTGCAAATGTGGTCATCAGCACTTTAGTCTTTGTTCAGACCAATTTTAAAAATGACTCATTTGTTTCACTCCCGCTGAGTAGATAAAAGACACCGTGCTAAATGATGATGACATCGGGGACAGCTGCCACGAGGATTTCCTCCACAAGTAAGCACTCTCCCGTACAGGCAAATGGAGACAGATGATGAACAATGCCCATTTAACACCCATCAACCTTCCAACGATGAGTAATGGCTCCTCCACGTAGCAGACGTTTCCTCCAGAGAAAGGACGGACGCTAAATCGTTGTTAGTGTTAAGAGTCCGGAAAGTCCATCTCAGCAATGAAGTTCCCAATTGCTCAAAGTTGGACAGGATTAGCTCAGGATCCTGTGGTGATGACAAAGCATCTGCACACTGGAATTTATTTATTAAAAGGATCGTTATAGCTGATGAAGACTAGTTGGATGTTTGAGGCAATTAAGTTTATAACTAATCAGGCAAAATAGTTCTTTTTTTTTTGTGACCAACAAATGATTAATTACGGTGTGAAATGGACTATTACATACCTAAAGAATAGATTCAAAAGGCCAGAATATGAACCAAACTACATGAGAAAAAAGGTCAATTTAATTAGGGATCGAACCAATACTGTTTTTTCAAGGCCGATACCAATTGTTAGTATTTAATGAAACCGATAACAGATATTTGGAATGTTACAAACTCCAACACAAAGCTTTGAGCAAGTATTTAATAAATTAGATCAACATAATACCCAGTAAGAGATCGTCAGATAGTGTCAGTGGGGAGTGAAACCGAAGCAGAGGGACAGACACAGAGCTGTAGTGGAGCCAAAGTAGGGCACTTTTTAATTCATACCGATATCGGTCTATCCCTAAATTTAATGATTACTAGGCTATAGGGTTGGGTACCGAACCCTGTACTTTTACTGGTACTACCGAGTATTGGTTCACGTAAAATCAAACGGTGCCAAATTTCGGTACCTGAGAGTAAGCGCAAGCTTATCTGTCCTCTCTGCATATTGACAGAGAGCAGAGGTCCGACACACACACACACACACAGAGGTGCGGACGGAGTAAACTCGAGCAAACTGCGGTTTTGTTGAAATCGCAGTGAGTCACGGCAAAAAAAGTGGTTTCAAGTGTGGTTACAGTTTTTCAAAACTTCACGCAAACACCATTCACTGCGATATGATATTAATGGAGAAGCGAAAGCGGTCGCGGAGCTGTTGACATTCGCCGTCGGACAGTCTGGCGAGGTCAGTGACTCGAGTCTGTTCGGTGTGTTCTGTGCCGTCGTCCGTCCGAGGGGCCGTCGGCCTTTATTTTGGCCGATTTGACATGTATAATCGGCGGGGCGGGCACTGCCGGCAGTCGGACTCAAATGACCCATCTGATTGGTAGAGTGCTAACCCGGAAAATCTTAAACTGACCTTTGCCGATCTGAAATGACGACAGATTCAGCAACTGCATGGCCTATTTCTCGCTTAAAATGTTTTCAGAAACACGTTTCGGTGAACTATTTTAGTAAAATATGAGATTGTATTCTGAACAAGCCGCTATGACAGTCTGTCTTTGAATTTCCGGAGAAACCAGCCCCATGTGACGCATTTGTCCAATCAGCTGCTGGTTTTCATTTTTGGGCGACAGTACAGATTAGCGCCGCCTGCTGTTATGGAGACGTATTACGTGTCGTCGCTTTGCTGTGTTCCGAGGCACTTTTTTGACCAACTCGGGGAGACTGATCAAGTCCAACTGCCTTTTCTGCCAAGGGTCAGCCATCTGGTCGGTGTGTCTGGGCCTTTACACTTCCTCTGAGACAAGCAGGCACAACGGTGGTTTCTGTGCCCTGGGGACTGACTGACAGGCTGAGGGTGTAAGGCATGGCAACTTTATTTCTACAGCATCCTTCAGCAACAAGGCAATTCAAAGTGCTTTACATGAAACATTAAAGAGCAGTTAAAAATGGTCATGGTGAAAATAAAACAGGCTAAAATATAATAATATACAAATACAAGAATAAAAGTTACAGTGAGTAAGAAAATAATTATTCAATTTAATAGGTTGTAGGGACGGGTTTGGGAGGAGAGAGGGAGGGGTTTTATTTTTATTTTGTTTAATTTCTGTCAGTGTAAAATATTCTAAATAAATAACACAATGTTCTAAGTAAATACGTTTGGAATTATTTTTACAACTGAAATATTTTTTTTGTAATTACAGAGGGAAAGTACCGAAAAAAAAGTACCGTTGGGTACCGGGAACCAGATTTCAGGTATCGGTAGTGATATTGGTTCAGATGCGAAAGGTACCCAACCCTACTAGGCTAACTCTGCACCCGCCCAGAGCCAGTTACCATCTTAATTCCCTATGTAAAGCCTCTTCAGTGTTTTTCGGACCCAGTTTCTCTGCCTCAATCCTTATTCCTGAAAGCTGTCATTGATGATTAGAGCAATGCCGATGAAGCTAATTGGCTCTAATTTGCATGTCTTTGTCTGTGTGGTTCAGGGCCATCAGCTCTCATCTGCAGACTTGCGGCTGTTCCATAGTGGTTGGAAGCAACCCAGAGAAAGTAAATAAGGTAAATTTACCGTATTACTGGCTGCACACATTTGCAAAGCATCTACATAATTTAAAATGTTTTGAATTGTGTTGTGGTGTTGTCTGGGTTTAACAAGCCTCTGATCCACTCAGATTTTGAATGTCTGTGTTGGCTTTGGCAGCACAGAACCTGCTGTGACTGTTTCCATAAAGATGATGAGATGAGAAAAGCATATCAGCTATTCCAAATGGGCAAAATATTGGAATTAAGTGAACAAAAGTTGGCCGTGCTAACCGAGAGAGAAAACTGATATTGCACACCATACGCTGTTTTGCAATCAATACCAACCTTGAGTTCTGAGCTGAGCACCAATTAAATCAAGACTTTTATTTGTATCTAACAACAATGCCAGATTAAGGTCTAAAACCAAAATGTGGTTTTAGTAATTGTTTTGTGCTGAGATGTAGCTCCATGCATACGTTTTGTGCTGACTGTGCAGAAAGCCACCACTTTTAAAATCAAGGGGAAAAACAAAAGGCCATTTATTTTTTATGTCCATTTTTAAAACGAGGAAACCTAATACAGCATGGTTGGATATGTTTTCACACCCCTTCTAGTGATGCAATGATGTCAAGTTTGAGCTGTTCTCCTTCACCTAAATTAGCAAATGAATACACCATGTCACAGTCTAACCCTGATATTTCCTGAAGGCTTTTCTGGTTGACTTTTTCACAGATTGTACGGACTCTCTGCCTCTTCCTCACCCCGGCTGAGAGGAAGTGCTCTCGCCTCTGCAAGGCCGACTCTTCTTTCAAATACGACACGGGCCTGTTTGTTCAGGGTCTGCTCAAGGTAGTCGCCAGTTTGCTCTTATTATACAGCACAATGTGATTTGAATTTGAGCCTGCTTATTGTTCTTTTCTGCCTGCTTGTTTGATGTTCGCCGATCTGTTCTAACCCAATTTCTTTGTCTGACAATAAAAAATGGTTGCAATGAATGGTCTGTTTAAATACATGTGGATTTGTGCAGTCTTCATATGGTTTCTATTTTGAATAATTAATGTATACTTTATATTAATCCCACAAGGGGAAATTGCAGTGTTTTCACTCCGTTGTTATTACACACATGCCTGAATTACACACACATGCACTAATGGAGAGATGTCAGAGTGAGGGAGCTGCCCATGGCAAAGGCGCCCCGAGCAGCGGTTGGGGGTTGCCTTGCTCAAGAGCTCCTTGGCAGTGCCCAGGAGGTGAACTGGCACCTCTCCAGCTACCAGTCCACCACCATACTTTGGTCCGTGTGGGGACTTGAACCGGCAACCCTCCGGTTTCCAACCCAAATCCCTACTGACTGAGCTACTGCCACCCCTAATGTGCAAATTGCCATAGCTTCTTGTGTTGCAGATGTTTAGTTTAGTTCTTAATGTATTCTACTCACAGTTTTCTGCATTACAATTACCTGGTGTCAAGTGCAGAACTGAGGGTTTTGTGAAAGTCAGCAAAGTTTAAGGTTTTTGGAGAAGTTGCCGTATTATTTCCTGCTGTTTTATGAGGCAATGGCGCTTAGTGTAACACAGACAGGTGGCTCGTTGTGTCAACAAGAGCAGAGAAAAGAACAGCAAAAGAGGCAGCTAAAAAAAACCTGGTGGTGCTTGTTAGTTCGGTCATAAATAGTATGCTACACATTTGGCTGTGTTGTGGAGCTCCAGTGGGATCTTCTTATAGATTTCCCACATAAAATGCAATGTAGCGCAGGTGAAACTGGCCCAGGGAGAATACGACAACAACGAAAGGAAATTGAAGGAGCTTCCTATTGTTGTTGTTGTTGTTGTTGTTTCCTCTTAAAGAAACATATTGTCTGCCCTGTCTGCTCTGGACAGACTGCAATTGGGACAGCATGTGGTGGGAGGAAACAGATTTCCGAGGCAGAATAATATAACCCTGCTCTTACACATCACAGGTCGACAGGTATTAAATATGGGTTTTCCTTTTAATTCCCAGGACTCCACAGGCAGCTTCGTCCTGCCCTTCCGCCAGGTGCTCTACTCCCCTTACCCGACCACGCACATCGATGTCGACATCAACACAGTCAAGCAGATGCCGCCGTGCCACGAGCACACGTACAACCAGCGGCGCTACATGCGGTCCGAGCTAAGCACTCTCTGGAAGACGGACAGCGAAGACGACATACCCCCTGACACGGTCATTCACACTGACGAAACCTTCACACCTGACCTGTAAGCCATGCACGCACAGTATATGTTGTGTTTTGTGGGTTACAAGACAGTTATAGTTCTGTATTTTTAATTCACTATTTTATTTGCACCTTTTGTTTAACTCTGTTTAAAAAATAAATTCCTCTCAAATGAAAAAAAAAAAGAATGCTAATGTCATATCATAACCCCAATGCCTTTTTTCTTAGGAATATATTTCAAGACGTCATGCATAAAGACACTTTGGTGAAGTCCTTTATAGATGAGGTAAGACTATAGCAACACTTTTTTTTTCTCCATATTATTCATTTTTTTGGGGGGATACATTTTTATTCTTTTTTAGCACCATTTATCATACAGACATACAAAACAAATTCCACAATACGTGGTGCATAGAACAGATGAACACAAATTGAACAAGAACAAAAACAAAAACCCTCTCCCACCCCCCCACCCTCTGCGGTCTTGAGGAAAATTTCCATATTATTCTTGAATATATAAAAAATAAAAAGAATAAATAAATAGAGAACACTTATTGACCAAAAATATGAACATAATAGATAACATAACAGCAACCATTTTTATCATTATCTGTTTTGGTATGCATTTCTATTTGTTGTACATGATATTGCAGTGATATTAAAGGAATAGTTCAGATATTTTGAAGTGGGGTTGTATCTTATCCATAGTCACTGTGTTAGCTACAGTAGATGGCGGTCGGCACGCCCCCAGTTTGGAGAAGCAGACCGAAGTACCGACACGGAAGCTAAGCAATGTACTGCTGTAGACAGGGTCAGTCTGTTCTCTTCAAAGCCACCAGACTCCTTTGACAAAAACATTTTACCTGGCAGAACATAGGAGTTGCTGGTCTACCGCTGCCTTGATCGGTTAGTTAGTTTGTTTGTGTTATTCCGCGACTGGAGTTTTAAAGGGTTAGTTCGGATTCCCCAAAGTCACACAATAACACAAACAAACTAACCAATTGAGGCAGCAGTGGTAAGGCGTGAAAAAGGTAAAGCGGTGTAAATATTCTAAATATAGCATACCTATTTTAGGTGGCTAAAATATGTTTTGCTGCTGCCCCCCTGTCCACAGCAGTACATTGCTCAGCTTCTGTGTCGGTACTCCTGTCTGCTTCTCCAAACTGGGGGCGTGCCGACCGCCATCTACTGTAGCTAATACACTAACGTTGGATAAGTACCTCACACGATCCCACTTCAAGAAATCCTAGCTATCCCTTTAAGTTCTAGAATGGTTTAATCAGAAAGAATCACAAGGGTTTCTGCTTTCAAATAATTAATTTGTCTCGTTTGTCAGCTTTGCTTGACGATTCAACCAGCTAATACTTGTCAGGGGTTAAGCACTGCAAAAGCAAGACTGTGAAATCACCTAGAAGTGAATTTGGCATTTATTTGTGTTTTTGGCTCCCTATTGCTGTCTGAGACTAACCGTTTTTTGTACTGTAGTGTATAATATTGTGAAGTTGAAACTGGCAGATTAATTTCCATATTTTGTCTGTGGTACAATGCTATTGAACACAGACCAGGCCTTGTATCAGGCTGCCGCAAATACTTGAATGCTGTGCTCCCTCCTCACTGATACAGTCTCCAGAGCCCATAACAGACACAAAACAGTAGACTTTATTCCCATGGGTCACAACCCATCATCCGTTCGTATGAAAGTGATCCCAGAATTGCGGTTACAAGTTTTTCTCACGACGACAGCAATATGTTTCTCTCTCAAGGTTAGCACAAAGGAAGGGGGGAGTGGATAATTCCAGCCTTTTCCAGCAGAGCAGTAGCCTGGACTACTAATTGACATCCTGTGTCGTACCCAGGTGTTCATGCTGAAGCCAGGCCTGTCCCTGCGGAGCACCTATCTGTCCCAGTTCCTGCTGCTGCTCCACAGGAAGGCCCTCACGCTGCTCAAGTACATCGAGGACGAAACGTAAGAGCTTCCATTAATAAGACTTTAATCCAAATGCCAGAAAGGATTATTGTTTGGCAATAGACCCCCAACACTCACACACGTCCGATCCACAGAACAAAAAAGAAAAATCAAAAGGTCTAAATACCAGAGCAGATCATTTGCTTGTCTGCCATTGTTTTTGCTTTGACTTTGCACTGCAGCCACCGATAGTCACTAACGATCACCACAAAACCCATCCTAAGCCTGTGGCCTCATGTAACACACTTTCCCAAGTTTGGAGTCAAAATAGTCATGTCAGTGTTTCTCTGCATCTGGTAATCTTATCTCCAGGGTTTCATATGTACAAGGGTGAAGGTACGGCAGGCTCATAGGGACAAATGACCGGGAATGATAGGGAACTGACGACGTTAACTCCAGTTGAGAAACATCTGTTGGTCCTGGGTGAGGATCTCAAACACCCCAAAGTAGGTGTACAGTGAGCCTGCAGGAGAGGAACACGAGGGTGTGGGTGGAGCGCACACCCTCAGAATTCTAAACCAAAACAGCGTTTTGGACGCAGAGGAGAAGAAGAAAGAGTAGAATATGTACTGCAGTTACGGGAACATGCAGGCTACTTTTTGCAGAAAAGTAGTGTAAAGACACAGGCAGTAGAAAAAAACTCATGTGATCAGGTGAGTCATCCTTCACCCTGTTCTGAACAAGCCGGCAAGTATGACTGTGATGCATCGCAAACACTACTGCTACGCACAAATGCAGTAACCAAAACACTTCAGCTGTGGGTGTTTTGATACAGTCCGATGATATCTACATGCCGTTGGTTTCCCGTGCCAGGGGATAGTGAAAGGCAATAACTAAAAAGACATTCTGCAAGGTTACATTCTCATTCTTCCAATGATGATTCACCCTGCCCTGATAGGAAGAATTTTACCTTGTGAATTTGTATTGACAAGTTCTAAAGGCCCGGACACACAGAGCCGATAATCGGCCGTTGGACAGTCTGGCGAGGTCAGTGACTCGAGTCTGTTCGGTGTGTTCCGTGCTGTCGTCCGTCCGAGGGGCCGCCAGCCTTCATTTTGGCCGATTTGACATGTATAATCGGCGGGGCGGGACCTTTTTCACGGCAGACATGTTGACATGTCATAGTAGGAAAAGAACAGGTGTATTCAAAACCATTAATGATGGCTGCATTCCACTTAGGAGAGGCCCTGGTATTGTGCATGCTGACTCACTGAAATAGCTTACTGGGACACTTGATGGAATTGAGCCATCGTTAAAGTTATCAATTTCAGCTGTGCTTTTCCTACTATGACAAGTCAAAATGTCCGCTGTGAAAAAGGTCCGTAAAGCACATGCCATGGCCTTTCCAGTCACCACGGCTCTTCACATCTGAGAGGCCCTTATCATCATCAAAGCTCTAAATTATGTTTTTATGATCATCATTTGATTACTGACAAAGAATTTCTTCTCTGCTTTACACTCTTCTAAATCTGTGGAATTATCCTCCTTTCTAGGCACTGTTCAGTTCCTAGAAATAATTGTATCTCTAGTCTCGTTCTAGTCCCATGTTACAGTAACCAACTTCTGGCTCTGCTCTCAAAGCAGCCTTCCTAAAGGGTAATTTCGGTATTTTTCAACCTGGACCCTGTTTTCCCATGCGTTGGTGTCTAAGTGACTAATGTGAACAAAAATCTCTGAAATTGGTCCAGTATTGAGCGAGGATGCTGTAACCGGCAGCCACATACCGGGCTGCAATGTAATCCTATTGGGGAAATACACAACGTCAATAATAAAAATGACAGGCTAAGATTGTTATTCTAAGTGTCCGTTACTGTTTATTTAAATGGAGTCTGGTTGGTTTGGCGATAGCGATTTTGGGGTTGTTTCATGTTAAACAAAAAAAGGATCTTACTCTTTAACAAAAAGGTCGACCTCTGTAGGGATCCTTTCCATAATGTTGTCAGGCAGAATAATAATGCGAGCATGTCAATGGCCAAAACAAGCACGTTTAGTGGATTTAAATTGAAGGTGCGCAATTGCCCATTTACGATACATTGCAGCCTGTTTCGTCACGGCTGACTGCAGCGTTCTTGCTTGAAACTTGACCAATTTCAAGAAATTGTTGTTCCCATCAGTCACTTAGACACACAAACATAAGGAAATGGGGTTGCAGGTTGAAAAATACAGAAGTTACCCTTTAAGCATTAACAATTAATCTAAGACACTGCAGCCCACCATGTTTTCAGCTTTCCTTGATTTGTTTTCCATGCCACCGACCCTGTGGCGAGCTGGTTATCGCTCCATCTGGGCTCCCCAACTGTAGACTGACCTTACCTCTCCTTTAGGACAGCAGTCCCTCCCTGTTTGTTTTTCTACTTTTACATAATTTGGATTTTCTCTCATTTACAAAAGACATTTAAGGACACTTGAGCAAATGTTCCTCTGCTTAAGTATGTAAGTAGCCAGGAATAGTGTGTAACATGGTAGCTACATCAACTATATGTCAATGTTGTGTTTACAGCTTGTTGTGCTGCATCCTTGAGGCAAAAAAAATCAAGAAATTCAGGTTGAGAAAGTCTGCTACAAAAACTATTCCATTTAAAAGGTCTCCAGGGACAGTGGAAGCTCTAATCATCCGATCGGAATAAAACTCTACTCTTTGGTTATTACCCAAGAGTAGATGTTAAAAGTTAGGGTTAATTATAAATAAATTATTTTTCAGATATTCAATTGATTTTTTCCCCCTGACTAAATATTACAGGAAACCTTACCATGAGGTTACAAAGCATTACTTTGACTACATTTTCCCTCCTGTTTAAAATGGTTTCCAGAGATGTGATTTTGAATTCATAAATGCCTGCACATATCTTACTCCCCAGACAACACTAACTACACAAGCAAAGCCATTATTTGCGTGCTCGTGTGAAAGGATAAAAGCGGTCTTGTTTATTGTGCTGCTAACAGCCCGAGGTGTGAGGGCATACTATTTTACAGGTGCTTTGACAAGATTGTTTATGCTCAGTTGACATCCTGAAGCAGCATACATCATTCATGGTGGCATGGCATTCCTGTGCACAGCTGCAGCCCAACTAGATGCTAATGCAAATCCTCTGACCCCCGAGTACTGTAGGTTGTTAACAGTTGCATTACAACGTCTCTCCTCTTCTCTCTTCACAGGCAAAAAGGGAAGATGCCGTTTCGATCGCTGCGCAACTTAAAGACGGACCTAGATCTGAGGGTGGAAGGAGACCTGAACATTGTAATGGCCTTCGCTGAAAAGCTCAGGGCAGGACTGCACTCGTTCGTGTTTGGCAAGCCGTTCTACACCAGCATGCAAGAACGAGACGCGCTCATGAGCTTTTGACTCTATTCTTCCCCTGCATCTTTATGTATTGGACGGTTAATTGAAACAGTATCGTCTTTGGTTTGTTTTATTGTTACATTAATGCATGCATGTGTATTCTTGAGGCAAATATTATCCTGAATATTTGTTTCTGCTTTTATGAAATGAAAAAAACTAACATTTTGCCTTCCTTTTGTGTCTTGGATCAATTCAAGGCATTATTTCAAAGATTGTTACTGCTGTTATGAGCCATTGGAATTAAAGTTTTGATATATATAAAGCCTTGATCAACTGTAAGCATAATGTGAGTTTAATGTTCTTTGAAGACTTAAGTTATTCTCTGGGGGATGAATAATTCATGTATTCTACGCCTTCTGCTAAGAGTTTCTGTTTTAATTTATGGTGTGGAAATTGACACAGGTGCCCACCAGGAGATTTTGCAATTTAATTTAAAATTATATTTATGAAAACATGAGTTATTAATTTCTTCACTGCCTGTGTTATACAATAACCTCAAACCTTTTGAACTTGTATTATTTTTTTTTTTTTACTCAATTAATGAGCTTCAGTGACATTACAAAAAGGTTGTGACTTATTATGACGCAAATGAAATCGTATCACAATCCCTGCAGACAAAGCAGATCAGCGTGTGTGTAACTGACAGTGAGTGTCATTAAATGCATTCACCCAGCTGTGCGTGCAATGCATTTGCATTGGATTTTTTTTTCTCCATCTTTACTGGTAGTCTTGCCAAGTCAAGTCAATGATCTAGTTTATATGCTGTGAGTATTGCTTCCAAAAATGCAAATTGTTTTGACATTGTAATATGTGGAGTTGATAATAATGTGCCATTCTCCATTTTCCCTACATTTACATATCATTGTGAATTCAGAACATTTGCTCCCACTTGCATAGACAGTTAAACAATGTTTATCAGAAATGCATCAAATGACAGACATGTTCTACATTTAATCACTCTGCTTCCTTCACTTTTACTTTTGTCTACTCATGCAGACGGAGCGATAAATAAAGACTGTAATAACAAATTTAATATAACATCATTTACACTGTTTACAATTTACACATGTTTATTTGCTTTAGTGCTGATAACAATAGTAACAGTTAACAGCCATGCTAGCAGCTCTGTGTGGCCTTAGATACTGCAGTGCTTTGAGCTAAATGATGCTAAAGTTTAGAAGGTATAATGTTTACCATCTTAGCTTAGTGTGTTACCATGCTAACAAAGCTGAGGCTGATGGGAACGTCATTAGTTTTGCAGGTATTTGCTCATAAACAAGTTCTGGTTGAATTTTGTTTTGACCTGATGATGTCGCTAGAGGAAAAGTCGGGATCACCAAAGATATTAAAATTTATCCTGAGGACGATTTGAATGTCTGTACCAGATTTCATGACAAACCAGCTGATGAGACATTTCATTCAAAACCACAAATTTCCACCTCATGGTGACACTTAAGGGTTAGAAATTATGGAAATCCATTGGCACAAGAGTCAATGGATTTCCAACATTACTAGGATTCATCTTCTGGGAACCATGAATGCCTGGCCCCCTATAACGGATGTACTGTATGTACGCCCTCTCTGGCTGGGCCCTCTATAGAATCACCACCAACTTTTACAGCACTGCTGATGGAACAGAACTCAAACATCACTCACTCATTTCTACTGGCAAGCTCCATTTTTCCTGGCCAACAACTAAGATGGTACTTGACAAGGTTAGTGGAGTTGATTGTGCAAAATGTACTTTACATTTTTCCGTTTACTTTAGAAAGTTTTTAGACATTCAGTACATGACATATTGATGGAAAGTAGATGAAATGACAATACATTGGTGTCCAGTGGTCAGACTAGTAAATATTCAAAGAATATAATGTTCATTTATTGGTAAGTTGGAAATAACTTTAACTGAGGCAGTTCATGAACTCTGAAGTCCTTCACAACCCGACTGCAAATTCGCTGAGATGTGGTTATCCATAAATGATATCTGTGAGGGAACTGCTGTTCTCTATACCACTGGATGAAAAAGGCAGCTTGAAGATCATAGTCTAACTATTGCCTCAAGCAAGAAAATTATAATTAGGTGTCCTCTAGAGGACCTTGAACTGATGCATATTTAAAACAGGAGGGGAATGAGCCAAAAGTGAAGGAGCTGTTAAATACTGTAGTGACAGTATCAGGGACTTCCTTCAGGAATTTAGTTGAAATAGATAGATAGATAGATTTTTTATTGATCCCAAAAAATGGGAAATAACGTTGCAGCAGCAAAATTTCAGACACACAGCACACATACAGAGTAAACATTAAATAATAGGAAACAATATACATGAAATAATAATAGAATAATACACTAGCAATATTTAAAATATATACAATTTGGAAATAAAATGTACAACTGTTTCGATATATAGATAAACTTAATGTGCAAGTTGGAATAACATTCACAAGACAACAAAAAGAATTCATGTGAGATATTCATGTGGCAGTGGCTTTCTTTTAAAGCCACTGCCAAAATAGCTTGGTGTTGAGGGGGAAGGCTTGATTGGCAGGGGAAACTCTTTAAGCCTGTTGTTTGGCACCTTTTCAGTAAAACGCCTTCTATGTATTCTTTGGGGAGGCTTTGTTGTTGTGACTGGAGGAGGGCATGACAACAGCCTCTTACATTAAATAGTACCCTAGAGTTCTGGCAATTCTTAGAGATAAGACAGAAGTTGATGTTTTAACCTGAACAGTTTCTGGTGCTGTGACATTGTTGTTTTTGAATACAGGGAATCAAAATGACATCTGTATTCTTTCCTTTTCGCAGGTCAGAAGATTAATGTGTGTTAAGTCAAGCATTTTAAGAGTATCACTGATCAGTACAGAAAAATACTTTGCACATCTACAACCTGAGACAGGTGCGTCGGAGGGGGACAAGCAGGTCAAAAGTTGCAAAGAAAACTCCCGCACACTGTCTAACTTGCAAAAAATATATAAAGTTTAATAGTTATATAAAGTTTACTACGTTTCGGTAGTAGACCATCTTCAGGCAAATGGTGTTACATCCTGAGAAGCCATCTTTTGTAGGCGGCGACTGTTTTTTGTGCACCAATCAACAACTTCCACATGAAATCAGGCATAAATACATAACATTCATTCACATATCCATTACTATAGATAGAGCTTAAACTACAATACAATCCCTCTATAGTGACCATAATAATATATACGTATATCTATACCAGAGCAATCTGATGGATGTCGATTTCTGTACAATGAATCCACAAAAAAAGTTATGTAGAGCATTCATATTCAGGCATATTTCCAAAACCTGCTGGTACCTTATCCATTAATAGATAAAATAGAGGAAAAATATCGCAATTAACACAACAAGAGTCCCCACAAAAAATCATCGAAGGGCAGTAACTCCATACTTTACATTACTTTTTTGTGTTAAATAACACTAAAATACATATATACATATATATATATATATATATATATATATATATATATATATATATATATATATATATATATATATATATATCGTTTACAAGACTCCACACTATTATACAAATACAAAAAACCTGGGCGCCTGGGTAGTTCACCTGGTGTAGCGCACGCCCATGCGTGTCGTTCCCCTCTCTCTCGCCCCTTTCATGTCTTCAGCTGTCCTATAAAAATAAAGGCCTAAAATGCCCAAAAAATAATCTTTAAAAAAAAAAATATATATATATACAAAAACTTTCATGGCCTCAGAAGATTTAAGCTGCATCAGTGCATACATATACAAATGGAACAATCAACAGGATATAATGCTTAGAGGTCCTGATAACATATGTACCTATCCATACGGATCCAGGACTGTGTAGAGCTGGACCGGGAATCCTTCAGGTGAATCTTAGGTAAAAAAAAGATTGTATACAGAAAGTAATTAGAAAACATGTTAAGAATTACAAGACAATATTAAGAATGATAAAGAGTATCACTGATAGAAGCAGCTAAAAATCTATTGTTGCAGAGGTGAAGTTGTTTGTAGGAATGGTTCAAAAGGAAAAACAAAACAGAGCTTCAAACACATTTAAGTATATATAGGTGCTAGGGATGCCAATGTAGGTCGGTCCACACTCCACCCCTGGCTCTTCATGCCACTGTACTCTCTCTGCTGTAATGCTCTTTTTATTATTATTATATTATTTATATTTTATCTTTATTTTCAATTTAATACATACTGTGTACATATATATTGTTTATACCTATACTTTTATTGTTTAATATTCCATTTAGAAAATGTGTGACGTGCACCAACAACACCAAAACAAATTCCTTGTATGTGTTAAAAAAACGTAGCCTACTTGGCAATAAAACCCTTTCTAATTCTGATTTTGATTCTGATTCCGATTGGTTGATCCATCACTTTGGTCCAGACTGAAATATCTCAACAACTATTAAATGGATTGCCATGAAGTTTTTGCACATACATTCATGGTCCCCAGAGGAGGAATCCTAACGCCTTTTCCTCCTGCACCACCAAGTGACGGGACGACACCGTTTTGTAAACATAGCCATACTGAGAAATACAGAGAGAGTTTTGTGGAGCTGATAGTCTTAATGAGCTTTGTTTCAACTCATTTGGCAATGGCTTGAATGTAACCGATGTTCATTAATTTAAAAAAAGGTTGCGCACTATAGCTTTAACCAAAGAACATTCAAGGAATGTTCGGACTATTTACGAAACTCACATACATAAATATTAAAATGGCAAGAAAAATAAAGGGTGATTGTTATAATTCTTTTGAATGTGATATATTACCATTCCGAAGAAACAGGATTAGCCCATAGACGGGATTAGCCTTAGGGAAATCTGAGGAAATGTGTTGCTAAACATAATAAAATGTTGTGCAACAGGCTTTAATAGAAAGTGTTAATTTTGTTAGTGTGACCAGCCTACAAATTTCTTTGCTCTTTACTGTTAAAAAAAGTGTATTCTTATATATTCCAAACCTTATTTATTATATAGCCTAAATAATATAAAAGAAATTAACTTGCTGAATTTTTAATAATGTGTGTGTATAATTGTATTAGGACTACACTCTTTTTTGTTTCCATTTTTATAATGCTGTTGTTATTGGTTATTACACTTAATAAACATAGAATTTAAAAACGTCTGAATCCTGTTGATCCTGCTGTGGGTTCAACAAAACAGCACAACATTCATGTTGATAGGTAGATAGAACTGTCTGTCAACTGTGTGTGGCCTCACTCACGCTTTCCTCTGATTGGTCAGCCTCTGACTTGCCATTTTTCCTATTGGTCAATTAGCTATGCGACTACTCTCGACAGAACAGGAAGAGATGTTAACTGGCCGCCTGCCAGGTAAATATTCAACAGAAGATGCTAGCTATGCCCATGTCTGACACGACAAAAGGACAGCAACTCCTGAATAACTGGAGCAAAGATGAAACCACATGCTTTATCGGGGAAATTAAGGTATTTTACGATCACCAAGTGACTTGTTTTTACAGTTTAAAAAAAGAGAAGTTACAGGGCGCGGCCTGCTGTCATTAGCTTGCTAGCTTACCTCAGTGCTAACGTTATGATGTTAAGCGCTAATAACGGCATTATCTACAAGCTAAAGCGTCACTGGCCAACAGGCTGGCTGACTGCACTGGACGGGGCAGCAGCCTCTTGTAGTAACGTTACAAACGCCAAGAACAGTTAAGTGAAACACGTTAGGCAACAGTTCGTTTGTGTTGCTAGTGCTGAGGATAATGCTCAGAAAAGACCTGGGATTAGCTAGCTAGGTGTATGGTTAGTGTCAGGTATGGTTATGGGTTTCAGATTACATCTGAAATCAAGTGAATTGACTTGTTTAGCAAACGGGTGTAAGCCTGGTCATGCTGATAAAGATAAACACACAGCGTTATATTAAGATAGAAAATCGTGGTGATGAAAGCCCTACCAGTTCAATATGTAAACAAAGATAAAAGACAGTCAAGTCCCCTCAATAAGTTAACTACTGTTCTCTTTTCTCTTGTCATCCTCATCGTCTTGTTTAACATCAAGCAACACACACCACGTCACCATCCAAACAGAACCGAAAGTTATTTGATATAAATGTTTAATTTTAGAGGTGCAACGATGAATCGATTAGCTAGTTGTCAACTATTAAATTAATCGCCAACTATTTTGATAATCGATTAATCGTTTGAGTCATTTTTTTATTAAAAAAAATAAATAAGATTTCTCAGATTCCAGCTTGTTAAATGTGAATATCTTCTAGTTTCTTCTCTCCTTTGTGACAGTAAACTGAATATCTTTGAGTTTTGGACAAAACAAGACATTTGAGGACGTCATCTTAGGCTTTGGGAAACACTGATCCACATTTTTCACCATGTTTTGACATTTTTATAGATCAAACAACTAATTGATTAATCGAGAAAATAATCGACAGATTAATCGACTATGAAAATAATTGTTAGTTGCAGCCCTATTTAATTTGTTTTGCTTGCTTTGTGGATCACGTGTGCCTATAAGCGTCTCCAATGCCGAAACGGTCTTATTCATTTAGGTCATATTCAACAAGGCGTGTATTTTGTTGATCAGATCAGTAAGGTCAGATTTTCAGTTCAGTTTGGCGCGGTGAGCAGGATCAAATCTGCCAGACATCTTTGCTACAGACTACTATTTATTTCTAGTGCATCCATTTAGTTCTACTATGTTGTTTTGAACATGGATATACTGAAAGCAACATCATTAAATGTCTTGATAGTTAGTTTGTGTACCTGTGAAATGGTTAGTGATCAAGTAATGCTATTCTTGTGCAGTGCTTGCCAGACTCCCTAGCTAAATAGATATTTTATTCACTCTTAAGAAGCACAAGTAATCCAACAGTGACTGTTAAGATTTATGTTTCCCTCACCCCTGTCCCCCCTGTTAACGTTATGTCTGCAACGGTGATATAAACAGGTACTGTACTTCCCAAAACACTAGTTTTGTTGTTAATGTTGTGTTTGGTCTGATAGTGTCCTTTGGATGAGTCGATAACTTAAAAAAGCTCGGGAGCAGCTGTGGTAGCTAAATATGGAGAGGTAGTTGCTTTAGCTGACAGAATTACCCTCCTCGCTGTACCTAAGTCACAGCTTCTAAACCAAAACTGTAAACACTCAGGTTACAGGTACCTGTGATGAGTCACTGACAACGTGGATCTTTCTGGGATGGCAGCATACTCTGCCTTACAGGTATATCTGCCTTACAGGAATATCTGTGCTGTCATTCGTTCTGATGGACTGAATGACAGTTAGGTGGTAGTGTACATGTAGAGACAAACATTGTAATGCAGTAATTGTGCTTGTGATATAAAAATCGAAAACAAACCGCTTTAGTTCTTTGAAGTAAAGTTGAACACCCAAATGAGCATTTGCCTCCTGCTTAATTTGATATAGTCAACAAACAGACCCAACAGCCAGAATTGGATTAGCATCTGGCAGGTAGCTGGTGTCAAGTCCCCTGTGAGATCTAGATATTTTGTTAAATTACAGAATGTTCAATTTTAAGGTAATCATTTTGTGTCTTAAAAATATCTGTCAAAGAAAAGCAAATTTAAAAAACAAAATATACTGTAAGAGTGCACGGTTTGGCTACATGTCAGTGGTTTTACAGCCAACCTCATTTTAGATATGTGCGTGTGTGTGTAACAGTATTCAAGCTTTTGGGTCCTCCTAAGCATGTGCTGACTGGGATCACAGCGTACACTTGTAGCCACACGTATTCAGCTCTTACAAATGTTGGGTACTATGCAAAGGTTTTTAAACCTCAAACAACAATTTAATATTAATATAGTTAATATTATATAATAATATTTAATAGTTATATGCTTTTTTTTTTACCATATGCAAAATTGCTTGACATAATAAATATACTGTTCCATTTTGATTATTTCCCCATGTCTTTTTAGGTGTATGCCTTGCATCTACCACCATTTTGATTTAGAAATGAATTGAAAAGTTTTCTGTCTCCTTCTGTCGTATGCGTGTGCTGCACCCATTGGTGCATTAAACTGCTTCAAAGACATGTTCTTGTAAACTTTTTCTCTTTGGCTTTCTTTGCCGCGGTGCTAATGTCTTCTTTTGTTGCGGTGCCATGGACGGTTATCTGACATTTGATTTGATTTTAGTTTTAGGTATCAGACTGAGAGCCTGTAGCCATGGATGGGCATTCTCCCAAAAACAATGAAAGCACTTTTCCCAGCTTCGTGGACCTGGATGACTTTCTTAACAAGCACGACTCGAACTTCATCTGGCTCCTCGTCGGTGAGTGGGGAAAAAAAATCTACAGATCAATGGATATTTTTTGTGTGACATGTAAAGTGCAGACCTGTCAGCAGCACTGGATCAAATTGTATTTTAGTGGCTTAGCAGTTTCATGGAAGATGTGCCATCACTTCCTTTGGTCTATATTATTGTGCAACATTTTTACTACTTTGATTTTTCACCTTATTTATTAAATATAGTTTGGTAATGTGCTTTCCTGCCAGGTACACATATTGACTATTCTGAGGAGTGATAATATTATTTCAGTCTTAATGACTTTAAATGAGTGTCTCACATAATTTACCTTCTTTGGCCTTCATGCTCATTATCTAAGACATAATTCAATATCAAGGGTGGTCAATAGTGGTTCATTTGGCAAGTAATAAGGACGATTATGATGATATGGTGGCATGAGAAATTCTCTCTGTCAGTTTATAATAGGTTCTGTTGACATATGTGCCCATGATGGTACATAAATTAAGTTGTTTTAGCAATGAGCTGCATCATATAAAGTATGATAAAAGTCTGTAATATTCCCCAATGTGTTTAAAATCTCATTTCAAGAAGGATTTTAATTAGTATTTGCTTTAAATGCTTTAATCCAGCTGACTGTGTTGTCTTCTTGTTTGTGATTTAATTCAATTCAAGTATGACAAATGACAGTTCCCACTTATTGTTCAGTCCAGGTGTAGCTCTCGGTAGAACAAAGATATGGGATGTCCCCCAGAATGAAGCTGCCGCTTTCTTTGTAACATCTTTGAGATGGAAAAAAAACTCTGTAGGGAAAAAGATATCAAAAGAACCTTAGGTGTATCGGTAAAACCCAGCTGTCAGCCCAGCTATGAAAGAATAAGTAGTTTACTACATTAATTCCATCTGCATTGCTTTTTACCTTTTTAAAGTGCTCATATTGTGCTTTTTGGCTTTTCCCCTTTCCTTTATAGTGTTATATATCTTTTTGTGCATGTTATAGGTTTACAAAGTGAAAAAGCCCAAAGTCCACCCCAAAGGGACTTACCATCTCCAACAGAAAACACTGTTCACAAACTGCTCCAAACAGCTCTATTGTAGTCCAGCCTTTACTTCCGCTACGAATGTGCGTCACTTTGTAACACACGTTATAATGCTCGCCTAGCTGCTAGCATGGCACGGCCTCATACTCTGCTTCTGACTAGCTAGCAGTACTTACTGCACATGTGTGACTCCCAACAAAGATGGAACAGAAGTGAGAGGTCTCACTCTGTAGCTAAAACAGAGAGCTCAACACACAGGGTGAAAAGAGGAGCTGCAGCAATGTGCAGTTCAACAAACATATGGTGTTTTCTGAAAATTAAACTACATAAAGCTATTCTGGTACAACCTCTAAATACAATTATGAACCTGAAAATGAGCATAATATGAGCACTTTAAAGAATAATAAACATATTTGCGGGTGGAGTTTATAACAGGTTTCCAAATGTATTGGACTGGTGTGACTACGACTGTAATGCTGCAGTCTTTTCCCTGTGCTAAGGGATCTTTGTCACGTCAGGAAAAGTAGCATCTGGCACGTTGTATTCAAAGGACCAATTACGGTTTGTTGACCTTATAAACAACAAGGTAATTCAGGCGAAACCAGCCTTAGGGATCATATTTAAAAGTAAAGGCCTACTTCACTGTCAGGTTCACAAACACCGCTAGTGTAAACAAACTATTCCAAGCATCAAAACTAACGTAGTTGTACTTTTTATTGTCTCATTGTATAATTCCTCGTATTAACAAATCTGACCATGTTGTGTTGTTGTATTTCAGCCACCATTCTGTCCTGTGGATGGATCATCTATTTAACTTATTACAACTCCCGCAACATTGGCCTCATCCTCACCCTCATCATCAACAGACTCTACAAAGATGGCTACATTCATATTGGTGTGTGTTCGTCAGGAACTCTATCACACAGTGATAGTGAGGAGGAACGCTGCCAGAGCTTTCAGTTCAAGGCGTTAACTCAGTCTGCTGAATATTTCATGATGAGCCGGCTTCTCTCAGTGATTATCGCCATAGAGTCGGAACAGCAAACTGCAACCAACGCCAGATTGAATTTCTCTACATAAGGGACACAGAACGTATTTCATAAAGCACCTCGAGGCCATAAATCCAAGTGTAACTCTCAGCCATTTCTTTGTGATTAGTTTCATCCAAAAAGATACCTTGTCAGAATCATCTGCTCTAAATACCGTACACTCCCAAAAATGAACCAAACAAGAAGCGATTCAGTGAATTAACAAATTCACAGTAGAGTGTGTTGACAGGAACCTGCAGCTAACTGGCTCTGAGTAAATGGGACGTGCGAGAACGATTACCAAAGCAGCATTCACATTTAATGAGGAAGGCATGGCTTAGTTAACGTCTCTTTGCCAACATGTGTCGCTACACAGTGAGCAGTCACCCTTGTGCCCGCTCATCTATTTTTAATTATTTCTTTCTTTTCTTTATTTTTTTTAATTTATTCAAGCTTAAGTTCTAAAGAGTTCATTTCTCTGTCCTAGGGGTGACATTTACACACACACAAAAAAACATGTAAGGGCACAAAAAGTAAACCAAAGAAGAGTAAGCCTTCACAACAAACGGCACAGTTTTCAATTTACCTTACAGACACAGTTTGTAATGTGTTAAGCAGGTTTAAACAGGCCTGAAGGCGCGTCTCAACGGCAGGCCTGAGTTGAGTCAAAATTCCTGCAGAGATTACAGGGAGATGCTGACCAAAACAAGCGTCACGTGGGAGGAACTGAGGCTCAGTACACGGGTGTTTTTTGAAAACAGGGTTTTTCCCTCCTTCATTCTAAAATAAAAAAAATAAATAAATTAAAATAAAATAAAAATCTTGTCTGCAGATGCCCTGTTTAAAAAGAAATCTCCATCAAATTAAAAAGGAAAAACACAATTAAAACGCTGCCAAATATTGCTAAGTGACAATAAGTATACAATTAGATCCTAATTAAGATCATTTTTTTCCTTGGTGAGAAGAGAGACAAGGTGATTTATTATCCCAGACTGTTTTTATTTATACCCGGGCTCACCCAACCATCTAATTACATCTTTTGTTTTAGTTAGCTGCTCTGTTGGCTTGAATTCACAGCACTGTGATCAAATCCAATCCGCTTTACACTTGCTTTTGGAAATTGTAATCATATAACTTTACTATAAATACTCTGCACTGTTATTTATGGAAATATAATACGTGCACTCTCTGTGTCTGACCCCCCCCCCCCACAGGCTCCTTCTCCTTCTCTGTGCTGTCAGGTAAAGTCATGTTCAGAGATGTCTACTACATCAACCAAGACATGTCTATCAGGTAACCTGACTGGTGCTGCATTGTGTGCTTCCCCTCTATTCCTCTATGATCGTATAGCTTGTTTGCTGATTGATTTTCTTTTTCTGTGTTACAGGATACAGGATGGCTTCCTCATATTTCGTTGGTGGAAAATGTATAACCCAAAACAGAAACAGCATGGTGAGTAGAGGGATATTTGTTGACAGAGGAGCAAAGTTCTAAAGATTATTTTTTGGGCATTTTTAGCCCTTTATTGACAGGACAGCTGAAGAAATGAAAGGGGAGAGAGAGAGGGGGATGACATGCAGCAAAGGGCCGCAGGTTGGAGTTGAACCCGGGCCTGCTGTGTCGAGGAGTAAACCTCTATATATGGGCACCCGCTCTACCAACTGAGCTATCCGGGCGCCCAAACAGAGTAGCTAAGTTAGGAGTTTATCATTAGCCTGATATTTGAATAAATGCAGCTTTATTGAGCTTTCCTTAGATTTAAAGTTATTTCCTTTATCTTAATTTATTTCCTTACATCATAATTATCAAATTAATGTATCATACACACATACATATCATAAAGTTCTATTTTTTTACCTCCCACCTCAAATGAACCAGTTATGGAAGGAAACATCAACATAACTTCTGAGTTCCCTCTGTGTCTCTTGTCCCCAGACCCCAAGGCAGAGACCAGGCTTTACATGACAGTCAACGGCTTTGAGTTTCACGTCTACAACCGCACCGACCTCTACGCCCGACTGCAGGAGACCTTCGGACTGGACCCCACACTCATAACACCCAAAAAAGATGATGAGAAGGGACGAGAGGACAGAAACAAGACACTAGAAAGGTACGACCAAGGCCTCATCCAACAGCTTTTTCCTTGTATTTAGTGTTAGGGTTGTTTTGATAATAAGCTAATTTTAGTGGTAAACAAAAGTGCAAAAAAAAAAAGCATCCAATTCACAGATGATTGATGAATGGAGATTTGATGACAAGCAGTCTGAAAAAGCTGCACAAATGCTCCATTTAAAAAAAAAAAAAAAAATCTGTTTAACACCAAACGCATTGGAAGTGACGGCACAGATAAGGGCTGTTCTCATTTCCCACTGACGGCCAAATGAATTGTGCTGACTGGAATTGTAGCACTATTGAATTGTTGTAAGACTGAATGTCTTCTGGTCCCATTATAGTGTGAACATCAAAGCAGAGAGTCCAGACCACACGTCATCTTGGCGCTCCCTCATTCCTGTCGTCAAAGTAAACATCAGCACTGTAAGTACCTCGCAAATCCAACAAAAAATGGATGGAATTTGGTCTACGAAAGGAAGCGTGATTCCACTTTTTGAAATCGCTTCAAGAGCATTATTGAAGGTTAAAGGTGTCTTCATTGTCATTTCTGACAATACACAGAGAAACAAAATGGGTCGTCTGCATTTAACCCATCCTATACATAGGAGCAGTGGGCAGCCGCAGGCCACTATTGAGGAAAACAAGTGATGAATGAAAAATAACATCTTTAGTGTTTAGGCCTTTATTGCATGTGTGTTTGCTCTCCTGTAGGGTCGTTTGGCATTTGGGAACCACCACCTCCCCCAAACTCTGTGTGTGAACTTTGAGGATGCCTTCCTGACGTACACCACCAAGCCTCCATCCAGCCACCTGGACCAGTACATGCACATTGTCAAAGGCTCGCTGGAGAATGTGCGCGTCATGCTGGTTCCCAGTCCACGCTACCTTGGCATGCAGAATGATGAGTAAGTCCAAGTCACTTACTGATGAAGAAACATCAACATTTGACTTATTTCTGTTCATTTAATTTGAGCGTCGCCGTAAAATCCCATTTTCAAAGGCTGGCAGTTTAAGAGGCATTGCTGTTTAAATTCAAGGGTAACATTCATATAAAAGTAATACCATAGAGATTGAATAATGTAGCAGACTGACACTTGTAAACAGCATTTTTCAACTAATGTCGTTGTCAGTACCAAAACTATTTCGAGATAATACTCTTGCCTAAAGAATAATGTCAAAATATCTTTTGCCTCTCATTGTTTAAGCATACCATAATGACTGTGGAAAACAAGATCATTAGAAAGTTTGAACTGTATAGTTCTGTTCACTGCTCTCTCTGTGTTTCTTCCTTTTCATCCTGCAATGTGTATGATGGGAATCTTAACAAGCAGAGGACTCACTCTATATTTCTCTGCTTGTTTGTACAAAATAAAAAAAATTGCGTTTTGTGCAAGGAGTTAATTCCAAATAAATAGTTTTATTTGAATGAATTAGTTTTTTTGCTTAAAACATTCTGCATTTACTGCCTTTTAATGGCTGACTCAGGAGCTACAGCCTTCTTAAAAATATAAGCTGTTGGATATAGAACAAAGGATGTGTAAATCAGAATTTGGCAATTGTTAATTCTGATACCAAAAATGTAGGCAGAATGTTGGATTAAGGCATCGCTTTTCTCCACTGTGATTTTTTTTTTTTTAACTTGGCAGCTTTAACTGTATTGCATTAAAAGCAGGGATACCATAAACCGTTATCTGCACTTCAGCTGAATGAAACAACGCGAAGAGTAACATTATGTTTACCTTCTGTGATTAAGAAGACACTCTCAATATAAACTTGGCAGCTGTAGCCTCTGGAAAAGAAGCCATCAGTGATTTCAACCTCTAACCGTCCTTGACGTGTCTTAAAGCTTTGTTGGAATGTCCAGTGAGATAAAGCAAAAATATGTAAGAGGAAGGCCACTGCATTTATGAAATTGCCTCTTCATGCCAGAATCAAGCTTCAATGTGGACTGAATATCTAATTCCTGCTTAACCTGCTGTGACCCTACTTGTAATTATTTAAAAAAGTGTTCTTAACTTCTACATAAAACTGTACTTTGCCGTAGAGCTGGGCAATATATCGATATTATATCAATATCGTGATATGAGACTAGATATCGTCTTAGATTTTGGATATCGTGATATCGTAATATCGTAATATGGCATAAGTGTTGTCTTTTCATGGTTTTAAAGGCTGCATTACAGTAAAGTGATGTACTTTTCTGAACTTACCAGACTGTTGTAACTGTTCTATTATTTGCCTTTACCCACTTAGTCATTATATCCACATTACTGATGATTATTTATCAAAAATCTCATTGTGTAAATATTTTGTGAAAGCACCAATAGTCAACACTACAATATCGTTGCGGTATCGGTATTGAGGTATTTGGTCAAAAATATCGTGATATCCGATTTCCTCCGTATCGCCCAGCCCTACTTTGCCGTATAACTGTGACCTTGTGGATTTCTCTTCTAGACCTCCCAGACTGATGGGAGAAGGCTTTGTGGTCATGCAGTCCAATGATGTTGACATCTACTATTACCAGGATGAACCCGGTATGCTCATGCACGCACACACACAAAATCTAAAAATGGTAACCAACATGTTATCCAACAAAGCTGCGACAATACCAAAAAAAGGCTAAAAGTTGTCTTTTCTTTAAAAACTTTCAAAATAGTTTTTAATTGGGACATACTGTATTTTGCTATCAAACAACCCTGCACACTTCAGTGCTTGCAGTAAAATATAAGCATGACCAGTGGACATTAGCTAGTTGATTATGAAGGAGCAGTAGTAAAATAGTTTCAAGATTGTTGGCAAGGCGTTTTGTGTGTTTATGATTAGTATTAGTATTATATGTATTAGTATTGTATGTTGTCAGAGACAGAGTCACCTAATATGGAGGACGAAGCTATTTAGTGAGGTTTGGGAGCAAGGCATGTATAGTCGATCTATGCAGAAAAAAACATGATACACACTGAATGACATTTGCGTAATGAAAAAGAAATGTATAAAGAAAAATAATACAAAAATAAATAAGTTGCATGGGGGGGGGGTGCAACAGGACAATAATACATAAATAAACAAATAAAAACATACATAATTACATAAATAAATAAAAAATAATAATAATAAATACATTTTTAAATTAATTTAAAATTATTAAATAAAGGGGAAACAATTAAAGTGAATAAATAAATAGGGTTACTTATAAATACAAAGGTAAATAAAGAAGCAAATTAAAACAGAAAGTTCAACTTATGTCACATTTTATCAGTTAATTAATGGCTACATTTTAAATTATTTTTTAAATAAAATTTCTTTGCACCTTTTTAATGGCATATTAATTTATTTATCGAGTCATTTATTTTTGATTTTGGCAGTTTACACCCTCCATAATCTAGTATTAGGCTAATGTGTGTGTGGGTGTGTGTGTCTGTGTGTGTCTGTGTGTGTCTGTGTGTCTCTGTGTGTGTACAGGGCTGGTGCCTGTGGAGCAGGAGGGTGGGGAGGAGGCAGAGACGTGCAGTGAGGACGATAAGCTTCAGGACCTGCCTCCATGTTGGGGTCTGGACATTGTCTGTGGAAAAGGAACTGACTTCAACTACGGCCCTTGGGCAGATCGTCAGAGGTGAGTAAGATCATAAACCTCACCACAATTCAGTGCATATTGCATAAAAAGTGGCGTTTGTTGAGAATTGGTTTAACGTGATTAACATCTTAGCAAGTATTAAAACACAGATCATTACAAAACTGCACCATTACAGAACCTCTCCTTTTGAATGACAGGTGACATGCCAGTTAAACTCAAGCCAGTTTACTTGCAATGGTACAATTTGTTAATGAAACTTAGTAGGAAAACATAGCACTGTTTTCTTATATCTTTGGTAGGTACTTAAAAAGCATATCAATACAGATGCAAATGTCATAGAGTGCTGTTCTGGTCAAGTGAGGGGGCCAGGGGCCCTATTTTAACGATCTAAGCGCACGGCGTGAAGCGCCTGGCGCAGGTGCGTTTAGGGTGTGCACGAATCGACATTTGCTAGCTTAACGCCAGAAAAAAGGGACCGTGCGCCAGGCGCATGCAATAAACCAGTCAGAGTGTCATCTCCCATTCCCTTTTAAAAATCAGGCGCGTTTGTGCCTTGGCACATTGCTATTATGATGGCGGATTTGCACCGTAATATTTAAATCTTTTGCATGTTCGTGTGCTGTTGCGCTTCCCTGTGTGTGTGTACCAAGCATAGTGTGCGCGCGCTGTGCACGAGCCTAGGCGCATTTTACTAATGCTCTGTTAAAATAACAATTAAATGCTGCGCTATTGACTTTAGACCAGGTTTTTGTTAGTCAATGGTGCGATCACTTCCCGCTGCCTCAAGATAGCAATACGCCAAGAATTCACCTGAACACACCTCCCTGTAAGACCAGCACGCCCATGGGCGCACAGATGGGCGCAGGTGTATTTGCTATTTAAACGACGTGGGCGCTGGACGGGAGGCGTCGTTCCAGTACTACGGCCCCCGTCTGTGGAACAGCCTGCCGGAGGACCTCAGGGCTGCAGAGAATGTTCAGGTTTTTAAGAGCAGGCTCAAGACCCACCTTTTTAACTTAGCTTTTCCGCGCTCAGTCACATGTTAGTTTTATTGTGTGTATGAGATGGTGTGTGTCTGTGGGTGTCTGGGGAATCATTTATGTGATAGGGGGTGGGGGGTCAATTGCTTTTAACTGTAAAGCACTTTGCGCTACATTGTACATGTATGAAAAGTGCTCTATAAATAAAGTTTGATTGATTGATTGAGATTTGGGATATACACAAACTCTCCATTTCCTCAGGGACTGTCTGTGGAAGTTCTTCCTGCCGGCTGACTACCAGGCCATGAAAGTGACCGAGGTTGCCCAGCCAGGAAAACCCAGGCAGATCCAGGCCTTCGAGCTCCGCATGAACATCATTGCTGACGCCACCATCGATCTGCTTTTTACCAAAAACAGGGTGACTCTTGCTCTTGTGTGCTTTCTTCTCTCTTTGTCTTCTTTCTTTCTTTCTTTCCAACCTCTGTGATCTCTTTTCTCTCCCTGCTGCTCCTGCTTGTCTTTATTTCATGTCTTGGCATACGTTATCTATTGATATTGCTACCCCTAAAGTGTCTGGCTGTTCTAGTGTTAAGGCGTTAAAGCACCCCTCATTAATAATTTGACAGCATGTACGACTGTTCTGTTGGCTCTCTCTCACCCCCCATGCTCTTCATCCCTGTTACTAGGAAACCAATGCCATCCATGTGAATGTAGGTGCTGGCTCTTACCTGGAAGTCAACATCCCCATGACTGTAGGAGAGAACGGTAAGTGTGTGTTCCAAAAAAAAAAATAAAAAATAAGACCAGGACACCAAAATCACTCCAACAGTTTCCCCATCATTTGGTAAAAATCTGTTGCTCTGACTAATGACGACAGACATGATAAGCAGCTTTATCAAATGTCAGGATGAACTCATACTTAGGACAATGTCAAAAAGGCTTGTACGATGATAATTGGAGATTCTCCAGCTGGTCCTAGCAAATTTGGCTCTTTCTTTATTTGACACATTTAAACTTATAATATGTCTTTGTCAATATGAAGTGAAATTTTTTTTTTTTAAGTCAAAACTTGCAGTTTCCATTTAGTTATTGAGCAACGCACGGGATGTCAGGCAGTCATCCTGGAAATGTACTTGAGTTGATCCACACTAAGCCCTCAGTAACACAGAGGGCTACATTTTCACATTTACAGTAGGTCAGTATGTAGGCATGGCCATAGTCAGGAATACCTCAGTATAAATCAGTTCGAAGATCAGAGAGGGGTTCAGTCAAAATCAAGACTAAAGTAAATAGCCCTGCTCAAGACTGAGACCAAAACAGAGACTCGTTAGTGACTGTCTTTGCACATACAAACTAATACTAACAATACAAGAGCTCTGTACTATATCTTTAGTTATATAGAGCATATGATTTTGACTAATGATTGTATTTTTACATCTACATGTTATCCACATATAGGATCCGCTTAAATTATTTATGTCCTGTGTAAATGACATTGAAAACATCCAGTATTGTATAAGAAGTCCAAGACATCGTCAAGTGGACAAGACCACATTGACCTACTACCACTGTGAATTGTAGACTGGGGGAAATGACTTTCTCTAGTTCTCCATTGCTCTTGATTCGCTGTAAAACCATGCACACACTTCGTAAAGTCAGTAAACTCTTCTACATGAGGCTCCATTGAGTATGTTTGTTTAACACTCTCCACACCTCGTGGGTTAAGTGAGCTGAAATGTAACTGTGATGTTTCCTCCCCCATTATACAGTAATACAGAATAAAAGATCAAGTAAAACCATCAGGAATTAGATTTGAAGCAATATCCAGAATAAAACAACTGAGCTCGGGGGAACATTGACATTCTCAACTCTGATAGATGTGTAATAATTTCTCACACTGAGCAGATAATATTGTGTCAGTCATCAGTCAATGTTCTCCTCGGTCTCCAGAAATGCGGTTAACATAAGTAGCTTTTCAAGTTTTGCTGGTAAATGACATCATTTGTAAGAACTTGGCCCTAGCTTTGGGTTTTGAGAATTGATGGGCCCTGCTTTCCTGACTGTCTCCTCTGCCCTCAGGCTACTCTCCTACCATCAAAGGCCAGTTGCTTCATGTGGACACCACCAGCAGCATGCAGTATAGGACTCTTCTGGAGGCTGAGATGCTGGCTGTAAGTAGCAGGCAATTATACAAGAAGCTTTTCAGTTCAACTCTTTGGACAGAAATTTGAAAAATTGTTACTTCTCCCATCGACTTTAGATGCAAGGGAAAGTTGAGCAAATGCGTTGTCAAACGTGCATTAATACATAGTGCTCTCTGCCACAAGTAAAAAAACGTGTCCTGCCTCTGCCTTTATTTCAGTTTCATGTCATAGCCGGCTACCCTCGGGTGTGGAACATGCCTCAGTCATGGCAGTGTGAGATTGAGGTGTACAAGGCCACCTACCACTTCATCTACGCCCAGAAAAACTTCTTCACCGGTGAGTCCTCCAACAAACAGACTTAAAGGGTAACTACCGTTTTTTTCAACCTGGACCCTATTTTCCTATGTTTTTGTGTGTGAGTGAAAGCGGCAAAACAAGCTAAAATCCAAGTTAATAGGGCAGTTGTCCAGCTTGTATTTACCTTCACAAAAGTGCTCGTTATGCCACTGACAGGCTCAGATTAATATTCTAAGTGTCTGACAACATTATGGAAAGGATTTCTAAGGAGGTCGACCTTTCTGTTAAAGAGTAAGATCCTTTTTTAAAACATTAAAACATCTGCGAAATTGCATTCGCTAAACCCACCAGATCTATATAAATAAACAGTAATTTTAGCATCGTAAAATACACTTCATTCAAAGTCGACAGAAACAAAATAAAACTATGAAAAGCCGCTTTGGGTCATCTTTCCACTTTTCCAACCATCACAACTCTAGTTTTGGTTGAAATAAACACATAGTTTACCGATTTACACGTGAAAATACGTTGGCTCGATACACGCTAAATGTATTGCTTTTTTAAATGGAGTCTGGTGGGTTTAGCGCTAGTGACTTCAGAGCTGTTTCTGGTTAAACAGAAAGGTCTCAAAGAGGTTTTTATAGGTCTATCTCTGAAGGGATCCTTTCCATAATGTTGTCAGACACTTAGAATATTAATCTGAGCCTGTCAGTGGCAAAACGAGCACTTTTGTGAAGGTAAATACAAGATGGACAACTGCCCTATTAACTTACATTGTAGCTTGTTTTGCCGCTGCAGACTGCAGCGATCTTGCTTAATACTGGACCAGTGTCAAAGATTGTTGTTAACATCATTCACTTAGACACAAAAACATAGGAAAATAGGGTCCAGGTTGAAAAAAACGGTAGTTACCCTTTAACCAATGACAGGACATCTTATGCAAGATTTAGCGCTTAGTATTTTAATAGTGAAATGTATTAAACTAACAGGAAAAGTTTAAATTTTTTCACTTCGTCACTCTTCCTTCTTTCTTTTTAGATTTGATCCAGGACTGGGCGAGTGACAGTGCCCCAGACATCTACTCCTTTGTGCCCTATTCCTGGAAGTTCAAGATCCTTTTCCACCAGTTTGAGATGATTTGGGCAGCAAACCAGCACAACTGGGTTGATTGTTCCACCAAGCAGCAGGAGAATGGTAAGAAAGATGCTCTTCTAGATGCAAATAACCGTAAAGCAGTACAAAACTGTATAGGGTAAGGCTAAATTATGTAAAAAAAACTTTTTGAAAAATTTGATATCTTTTCTATCTTTAATATTTTTGATTTCAGTTAAGCACGTTATACCGTAAACAAATTAAAGTAAGTATGACAAAGGTGTGAAAACACCACAGAATTCTACACTTCTTACATTTACAGCAATTTTATCTAACAAGCCATTCACATAGACATGACATTTTTATCTACCTATTCTGAAGTAAAGTACACCATTTTTTCCTAACTAAAATAAATAATATTTGCTGTTAAGAGTGAAGTTACATTAAAAAAAATATCACATTCAATTTACAGGTTTAAAATCATTTTGTACTAAAAAAAAAATTTAATAACAAATAGACCTACTGTTATATATGTGTTTAGCATTAGCACTAAGGCTAAAAAATGTAAGAAAATCAAAATCCAGCCATGGAAGGCAATCAATAATCAATCAATAACTTAATGCCTCTTAAACACTGGAAGCTGATGTCCATGACTGAATACATTGACTCTATTAAGTCATGATATATTGTATACACAGTACATACTCCACTTAATCCCAGACCAGGGCAGACTAATCAATTGCATTATTGATCTTTTACAGTGTACCTTGCAGCATGCGGCGAGACGCTCACTATAGAGTTCACTTTGCCTTTCAACGAGTTTGTTCCAACCACCTGCCATACCCGCTTCAGCTTGAACGTGAGTCACGCTTTAAGTGAATATGATTTGTGTCAAAAACAAAAGTCCTTTTTTTTTTATTGGAGTGTAATTGTAAAGATTTGTTTTTGTCTGGAAAATGTTTTTACAGAAGTATAACTGCACATACTGTGTGTATTTCTATGTGCCCATAGATGTGAATTCTTTGACAGCAACTATGAATATGTGTGGGTGCATGCACGTACTGTATATATGCTTTGTCCTCCTCAGGCAGAGGATACAGACATGCGATTGTCCCTGCCAGAGTGCCACCCAAGCCGCTACCCCCTCCTCACCCTGGCCAAAGACTACCAGAACGTCAAGCTCCCCCCAGACATGTTCATGCCAGGGGAAAACCAAAGTGCTCCCCCTCCCAAACCCACCAAGTCCCGCTGGAGGAACATCACCCACGCAGAGTGAGTTAAAGCTGGGAATTATTTCTCTCTAGTTGTGAGCAAAAAGTGAGTGTGTTATCAAAGAGCAGGATGACTCATCATCATATTTCTGACTAACATCAATACTTGGGTAGAAAATAAATGTTGCCAAGGTAGTAGGTGGTAATTTAAAGCTATAGTGTGTGGTTTCTGTCAGCCCCACGAGGAATTCTAAGTAATCACAACACCACTGTTGTTGCATCCACATGATGCAAACCTTCTGTAATCGCAGTTGCTAGTAGCCAAGGAGGACACGGAGGATTAAAAAAACATGAAGGACTCTTCAGAAGAGGTAATTATCTTTACTCGAGTTTCTGCGCGCGAAAGTCACCGGAGGACAACAATTTCTAAACACAGCCATGCTGAGAAATACAGAGTGTTTTGTGAAGCTGATATGTATCAACTCATTTGGCAATGCTCAGTGGTCCCCTAATACTGTATCTGAAATCTCTTTCCTGAAATTCAGCCTTGGTGCAGAATTACAGCCACTAGAGCCAGTCCCACAATGAGCTTTCCTTAGTATGTGCCATTTCTGTGTCTGTAGCTTTGCTGCTATTGAGGAGGAGAGAGGGGGGGGGGGGCAAGGTGGAGGGTGGGGGTGTGGCCTTGACCAACTGCCATGCTTGGCTTGTTTGCAAGCCATGATGTCTCTCTCTTTTTCATGGGCGGGCAAAGCAGAGAAAGGGGAGGTACCTTTCCCCTTATGACGTCATATAGGGAAGATTCCAGATTGGCCCATCTGAGCTTTCATTTTCTCAAAGGCAGAGCAGGATAGCCACTGGGGGAACATAGGCAGGCTGGGGGAACTCATATTAATGTTAAAAAACCTCATAAAGTGACATTTTCATGCCATGGGACCTTTAAGTGAGATGCAATAGCCTGTTTAATAAGGCTTTATTGAGTCAACAGTCTTTTTCCATTTAGACCCTTTATTATGTGTAAAACTGTTCTATATCCATCTAAGGCCTAGTACACACGTAGACAGGTATTTTTTTTAAATGTAGCTTATTCTATGCGTTTTGGCCTTTCCTACACACAAAAACTGCATTTTAGGTCACTGAAAACAGATTTTTTGGAAGACTCCTTCCAGGGTGAAGATTTTCAGAAACTCCGTTTTCAGTGTTGTCATGTAGACGGGGAAAACAAATAGTTTTTGGAATGTAAGGTCAGCGTGTGCGCAGTTATCTACTTGCTAACAGGACTACATGTTTACACATAAATGTACACTTACTCTTCTACTTTATTGAGAAACAGAGGCGTCAGAATTGGCTTTGGAGCGATCGATGCACCTTTGCAGCCAGGTAGCCTTACAGTGATTGCGGTTTTTTTAGGCTTCTGATTGGCCAGCATCCCTTTTGGAGAGTGTTGCAAAGCAGGATCCGTTTTCATATTATAAGCGCCACCCTAAAGGCCAGGGAGAGATCAAAGAGGTGCTCAAGAACCTTTGCTAGTTGGTTAGCACATGCACTGTACATGATAGCTCAACATTCAGATCATTTATAATGGAAAAACCCAGAGCCAGACTATACTCATGTAGTACTGTGAGAGACCTACTTACCCCCTGGGAGGTTACGATCGATATCTCTCTGGACCAGTGCACTCTGTGCTGGAGAGAAATCAGGTGTGACCCATTTGCTGTCTCTTGCCTCTACTGTATGTCCTTGCATTGAACGGTTCATAAAGCGAACGATGTACTGGAAAATCCACTTGAAATGATGATAAACTCTCAATAATGACTGTGTACTGAGTGTGTTTTTCTTCCTTACATCAGAGCTGGCTGGGTGGATTGCTGGAGTGTACCCAACTTCTTGCTCATCATTGACTATACCTGGCACCCCATTTATCCCCAGAAGGCTGATGAGCAACTCAAACAGTCGCGTAAGCTCACTGCTTTAGTGTCAATTCTTTGTCGTTTGTTCTAAAGCCAACCATGACAGAATTACTGTGGACTGTGTAAGAAAATGTAACCATCTTTAAAATCTTCCCTCAGTCAGGTTACTTCTGTCTTACCGAGCTGTTTTACATAATGTTGTGTAACTTGCCTGTGATGTTTGTTTTAAAGTGTCTGAGATGGAGGAATCCATTCTGTCAGCTCTGCGTCCCCCAGAGCACACCTCGGTACACCACAACGCCCCGCCACGCTACACCTCCACATCTGCTTCAGCTGCCCACAGCCGGATGCCCGCTGACCCCACAGAGCTCCCCCCCGACAGACTTCATGTGGAGATGGATGTTTCCCCAAATTCTCAAATCATCCTCTATGGGCCTTTGCTCCGAGCACTGATCTCCATCAAGGTACAAATGTCCTTGAGTCCGTCTCTAATAACAAAATTCTGGATTTTGGTGACACCTTTGGTAATCATCAATCGTCATTGTGTGTTGGTGTTTTGCACTCAGTGTAATTAGGAGTTCAATGTAATAGCGTGGATGCATATTTTGGATAATAATGAAAGCATCAGGAAAGAATTGGTGAAAGGCAGAATTCGAAGTCGACAACGCATTATTCTCGCTTTGCCAGACCTTCCTCCACAGCGCTGCAGAGGAGGGTCTGGCTAGTCCACACAGCATTCCTGGATAGGAAAAAAAAACGTGCTCTGGTTAATTGGCATTTCTTTAAACCAATCACAATCGTCATGGGCGGCGCTAAGCACTGTGAAGAGCCACGGTGCCTCTGCGAAATAGCCTCGGGAAGGAACTTGTTTTGTACGTGTACGTTCAAAAGTTGTTTTTAGTCGTGCAACAGTTAACCATAGTCCTCATAAATCGACCAGAGTTTAGAATTGCAACACTCATGCCCTGTTTACACGTACATGGTTATTTTGAAAAATGGAGACATTTCCCTTCGTTTGTGCCCTTCGTTTACATGCAAACTGAGAATTTGCCTCTAAAAACGAGTCTTTCTAAAACCTCCGGCCAGAGTGGAGATTTTGGAAATCTTTGTTTGCACGTTTGCATGTAAACTGAGACAAACGGAGGTTTAGGCAGCCGAGAGAGAGAAAGAGGAAGTGATTCGTTGCTGTTGTTGCTATGTTCAGGATTCTGATTGGCTAACGTGGGCTTGAGCTTCTCGTTCCACTGTCATCTGCAGGTTTGGCGTGCTCTTGACGGCATTGACGGCATATATACACGGGTACATGTAAACGAACACTTTTCTGAAAACTGACAGCTGTGCACGATGTTATTTTTGAAAACGGAGAGGTTGAAATGTCCGTTTATGAAAATAGCCGGTCACGTGTAAACGTAGCAAAAGAAAGCGTAAGGTAATGGACATCCGAAAAGCCGAAAAGAGTGAAAATCGTCGGAATATCCCGTGGCATCGGGGCAATCCTGAAAGTGGAAAGTCGTGGATATAGACTAACAACGTATTAAACAGCCCTCTAACCTCCCTTTCAACTGTTCCCACAGGAAAACTATTTTGGTGAGGACGACATGTACACAGACTTTGAGGAGGCAGTATCCAGCCCCGTGTTGTCCACCTCCACCTCCTCTGGCCTCGGTTGGTCTCCTCTGGGGATGGAGGAGAGCGGACAGAAGGAAAACTCAAACGTCCACCCTTTGGACCTGCGCCCCTGGGACATCACCGTGCTCATCAACCTCTACAAAGTCCACGGTCGACTGCCAATGGTAAAACTGATGACTGCCAATAGTTCGTTTTAATGGTTTGGTTTAAAAAAGAAAAAGAGCATGAGAGAGAGATTAGTGTAGTATAGCAAATGGGCTACGATCAAAGATTATGAAACCATTCCGTCACTACAGTGTGGAATAAAATTTAATGGAAATGTATAAACTATATAAATGCATGCAAGACATGCAGCAGTAAATAAAAAACTAAATCGTAAGTTTCATGGATAGAAATAGATGAAAAATATCAAGATGCTGTAGGCAACTTATAAAAAAAAGCGCATATGAGAAAAGAAATAAATGAATAATAGATTGTGAACATTCAAGTAAAACGTGTAAATATATGTTTATTCACCGGCATTTGTTTCCTGGCTTGCAAGGAAGTATTTTTTGATTTATACAGTACCTGCCAGCCATGCTTTTTGAGTTGATGTGCGTTCATGTTTATTAAAAAAAAAATAACTCGATGCATGAGTCCACATGTTTTCTCAATTTCTCTGTGCCTCCAGCACTGCAGCAGTGAGGGTCCCGAAGGTCCATCCGGCTTCTTGGAACGGCTGTGTTTTGAGATGAAGAAGGGTTACAAGGAGACGATGCTTCAGCTGCTCCTGTCTCCCATTCACATCTTCATCAGTGACAACTACCAGGTCAGAAACACAACTACACATGTGCCTGATGGGATGTGCTGCTTATTTTGGCTCCATATAATGCAGCCATTGCCTAGATTTAGACTTTTTATCTGAAGGAAAATTGCTTAAAATATTTTTTTGTCTGTGTGTCCGAAAAGCACATAAAAGGTCACAACATTATTCTTGGGGTAAAAGTGACATGTTGAACCCTACATTCATCTTTTAATTTAAAAGGAACAGTAATACAAACTTAAACTATGTGGCACATCTTATGTGCGAAAACAATGAACGCACAAACAGCTACTTTTTAATCTGAAGGCGAAAATACCCTGAATAAAGCTTTTCAGGTTGGAGTTGCATAATGTTTTCACCAGCCACATCTTTGCATAAGCACCTGCATATTGTATAACCACACAGAATTTCTAAGCTTTAGCCATGAGTTGGATCCTATTTTTAGCTCGGGGTAAATATCTTTCCCTAATCCCCGACAAAGAATGTGTAACCCTCATCTCTCTCCTCCAATGAGATAACAAGCTCTTTTTTGTGGCCCATGCAGGGATAATATGGAATGAAACTTCTTTTAGCTGGAGATTGCTATGTTCAGTTTCTGTGGGTTTACCCACACTTACAAGGTAGAGATGTTATGTTAGATAAAAAAAATATTTGTGTGTTTGAATCCGTTCTTTTACCCACAGCGTCCCACAGCGGACGGGGTGTTGAGGGACGGCCACCTGAGTCTGTCTGGCCTGCAGATGAGGGCCCATGCTATGTTCTCCGCTCAGGGCCTCCCAGTGGGCACTGACACGCTGGAGTACGCCTGGCTCATCGACATGCAGGCTGGGGGGCTCACCGGCAGGGTCACTCTTCCACAGGTGTGTGTGTGTGTGTGTGTGTTTTACTATATTTGTGGGGTCCAAAAACCGGGGAATACAGTATACTTGTGGGGTCTGCACAGCCAAGGTTAAAGGGCTGTTTGAGGGTTAAGACTTGGTTTTAGGATTAGGGTTAGAATTAGGTTATGGTTATGGTTAGGGAAAGGGTTAAGGTTAGGCATTTAGTTGTGATGGTTAAGGTTAGGGTAAGGGGCTAGGGAATGCATTATGTCAATGACGGGTCCCCACAAAGATTGTGTGTGTGTGTGTGTGTGTGTGTGTGTGTGTGTGTGCGCGTGCAGTTGGCTTACGTAAAGAGTGATTTGGTATATGGCAGGGATGAATATGTGCAGCCTTAGATTATGATTACATCATAGATCTTTAGGTCAGCTAAGTGGGAGTATGTGTGACTGTGTCACGTATTTTTCAAAACGTGTTTTCCTTATGCTTTGTCCACCCCCACAATGACTGTATTAGTATGTATGTTTTACTCATGTTTTTTATTCAGTGCATTTGCCCAAGCAGTACATGTATCTATTGATTGTTTTGGAGTACTAATGTGTCTGTGTGTGTCTGTGATTATTAGGTGGCCAGTATGATAGAGTGGGGTGAGAACTTCCTTTTCCACGGGGTTTCCCGAGAGTTCCAGCTAGAACAACCCAAGCCCTCTGTCATCTGCCAGCATGGCCTTGACCGTCGCATCTGCGATGCCAAGGTACAGACAGGCGGTAAACGATGAAATGCTGCACAGTCTGAGCCTCATTTATCACATTTTCCCTTTATCGGCTGTATCTGTCGAGCATTGGTTTGAACTCATTGACAGACGTGTGTGTCTGAACCTCCCGCTGGAAGCTATTACATTAGCTCATTATGGCTCACTTTTGGTGAGATTTGAACGTTGCCCAGAACTGTCCAGTGTGACGGAAAATGTGCAAATAGCAGCCAATAATAAAAGGAGACCGCTGTGAACCTTTTGTCTTAATGATGCATGACTCAGAAAGCACACTTTTACACAGCTGGAGGAACTGTCTGTAACAACGAATTCTAACACAAAGCTATTGATGTACAGCAACCACACACGACATGCATACACAACACCATGATGTGTGAAGTAACTTTGCGAGAAAACAAGTCAGTTTCACAAAATGTCTTGTTTGTATGTGAATACTAATAAGGATATTTTTAAAAACTCTGCCTGAGAGACCCTCATTAGTTTCAGACAACCAAGCAGCTGTGGCTACAGGCTATGCAGCGGTATGTAAAGCACAGCCAGACTGAATTAAAAGTTTCTGCTACTAAATGATGGTTGTCTTACAGCTGAGCTGCTTGCCAGGTCACTGTCGCACATCAGACGAGCTGAAGTACACCATGACCCGACTGGCCATGGATGGAGTTGACCTCTTCGTAGTGGAGCATGGCTGTGCTGCCAACATCAGGGTAATTGGCGCCAACCATTATGTCGTTTATGCGTTGTATTTTAAGTAAATATATTTGCAAAGAAACTCCCGCACACTGTCTGGCTTGCAAAAAATCTCAAGTTCAATAGCAGGCAACGTTTTGGTACTACCTTGGGGTGGCAGTAGCTCAGTCCGTAGGGTCGCAGGTTCAAGTCCCTGTACGGACCAAAGTACGGAGGGTGGACCGGTAGCTGGAGAGGTGCCAGTTCACCTCCTGGGTACTGCCAAGGTGCTCTTCAGCAAGGCACCAAACCCCCCCCCCAACCGCTCGGGGCGTCTGTCCAGCAGTATACTTTTTCAATAAAAAAAAAGTATAAAGTAAAGATGGTCTAGTACCGAAATGTTGCCTACTATTAAACATTATATTTCATTCAGGCATACTTTCATTCAGGCATCTTTGCCTGTAGATGGTCTAGTCTTGAAACGTTGCCTACTACTAAACTTTATATTTTTTTGCAAATTAAGACAGTAGGTGGGATTTTCTTTCCAACTTTTGACCTGCTTGTTCCCTTCTGGCGCACCTGTCTGATGTTGTAGATGTGCGAAGTATTTTTCTGTACTAAGTAAATATATTTATCAGTTTAATTCCATGTCAGTTTGTGAATACGCTGTTAGATGTGTAAATAATTTTTTCTTACTTTCGTCCTCCCCAGACGGCCATCATTCGCGTAGCCAACTGCAACCTGCACAACCAGGCAGTGGGAGAAGGCATCAGCGCTGTGGTGCAGGACGTAAACATCCGGCAGTACATTGAGCAGCAGCAGTACGGCGAGGCGACCAGGCTGCAGCCGGCCGGACAGGGTCAAGGTCTGGGTCAGCCGCTAGGTCTCGGTCAGCCCCCTTTGCTGCGACGCTCTGTCTGGCTGGAGGCGGGTTCAGTCAACCTGAACCTCATCACAGCAGACATCGCCCTGGCCGCTGACCACCCAGCCAAATGTGAAGTCCAGAGGCATTTTCTGGAGCAACACGATGCACAGAGCAAAAGGTAGAAAACACAGACTGTCAAGGTTATGTACTTTTCCAAGTACTGTGTGTGTGTGTGTGTGTTTGTGTAATCAAGGGACACTGCTGGTAACGTAAAACCACTGTTTACAAAAGAAGAAGTCAATGCTGAAACTTGACTCACTGGCTTTAATACACCTTGGTATAAAGAGTCAGTCATACGATGTTCAGCTCATAATGTAAAATAGGTCATTCAAACAAAACAAGATGATTCATTTTCTGTCAAGTACGGTGATCCAGCTTATTATATTTGATAATTAGACTACTGTTATAATGAATTGAAGATCTCATAAATGGTTTGCAGGGAGCCATTATCAGTACAGATGTTCTTGTCTAGCTTGTAACTGGACATGGTGGTTTCTTATTTCTTTAGCTAAACGCACTGCATGTGGGTTATGAGTAATGGTAAACAATGTATGTATGTTCATTAATGATTCAATAGTCCCTTTCACACATAGTTGCCAGTAAATTACTGGGATAACCTTTCAGGCACCGCTAGTGATTTTCACTATTCACTCATGCAGCCACAACATTTCCACCTTGTGCCTTTTCACACTTGCCATGGCAATGCCAGAATAGATGGGGGGGAAAGGACATTCCAACAGTGCTTATAGCTGCGTGTTCCTACTTGCATTTTCCCTGAAATGTTACTAGGTCTTGAGGTGGGAAATTGTCAGTACAAATTATGTTCATGTGCATATCGATCCTTGCTCCCATTCACACATGATCGCATGCAGGAAAGGGCCCTACACATTTCAGAGAAAGACTGCACGTGTGAAAGGGGCGTATGAGTGTATGCCAATGCAAAACCGAGTTCTGGAAACCTGTCAGGACAAATAAAAGATAATCAGATGTTGACTTAGAAAGGGAGACCAATGCAACATTTTATCCACATGTGCCTGTCTGCAAGCCTAGACAAAATCTTACAGACCTACAGAAACTTCATCTATCTCTCCCTTTACCTCAGACTCTGGTTCCTGTGGCCAGAAGAGGCTGGCATTCGCAACAAGCGCAGCCGGAACCGCTGCGGCTGCCTCGGAGGCTGCAGGTTCTTTGGAGGTACCAACATGGGCCTGGACTTCTTCAAGCTTGAAGAGCTCACACCTTCCTCCTCGTCTGCGTTCTCTTCTTCCAGCACAGAGTCAGACATGTCTTATGGCCAGTCTTTGCTACAGCCAGGGGAGTGGATTATTACCAAGGAAACGCCTAAAGTGGATGGTATGTATTTGCAAAGATTTAATATAGATTTCCTGATACTCCCTAGAGGTTCTTGAAGTTTTTTTTATTTATTTTTTTATTATTATTTTTTTGTGCAACACCAAGCAAATTAAGAATATTTATTTAAATGCCACAATGTTGAATGAATTGCTAGAGAAAAAAAAACTGTTAATCTTCCAGTACAGGGACTACTGGGAGTAATATTGCAGGTCTATTTATCTAGGGGTTCATTACATGGGAATTATTGATAATATAATATACATATATATACATGCATATAATATACATGAGCTTTTTATCATTATCTTGTCTGCCTAATCAATGATCTTAAAAGGGGTGCAAGATACTGAATGTAACATATTGAGTGTGTTTACATGGACATGAATAACCTGTTTATAGGGCTTATCCCGGTTATGATCATATTCGGGTTATGGTGTTTACATGAGCACAGAGAAATCTGGTTATTTATATTCCCCGTATACATACATGATAAATACTAGTGACACGGTTACTGATTCCTGCATTCTATTTGGGAAGGCGCTGTGTTGTTTAACAAAAACAGCGAAAACAGCAGAAATATTAAACACTACACTGTACATTTATTACCACTACCAACGTTACTGCTAATTTCCTCTCTGTTCTGACAGCCTGCACCGTCTCTCTCTCAACCAGCACACCCACGCAAATTTAGTTACTAAATCAAATGTATGTTTTCTTAGGGAGAGTTGTCGGACTGAAGACGGGCACACACTCGCCCTGCCTGCCTCCTGAGCTGCCTGAGAGACGTGGTCAGCACCTCCTCAGTCTCCAGGTGCCCCAACGCTCCCACAGCTCCGCCTCTTCCTCTGAAGAAAATAGTTGCTCTAGTGCCGCGTTGCCCCTGCTGGCAGGAGAGAGAGACACTCCCTCGCCAAGCACAGAGGAACGCATGTTCCCCGTGAACGGCAAAAGCCCCGCTGAGTGAGTAACATCAACATACTGTAAATATAAGCGACAAGAGCATGTACAGCAGGAAGCACTAGAAGCAGGACTTTCAGCGAGGGTGTAGTTACTCATAGAGTGTGTGTGTGTGTGTGTGTGTGTTTGTGTTTGTGTGTGTTAGTGGATTAAAATGCTGTTCACATTCTCAGGGATCATGTAGCCCACTGCACATCGTTGTGTGTGTATGCTGAGGGTACCTTGACGTGCTCTGTGTGTGCACACATGTGTCTGTTGTCAGAGTGAGGGTGTTTGAAAATGCTATCCCTGTGTAAGTGTGTTTGTATGGGTATGTGTGTGTTAGGTGGATGAAAGGGGGGGAAAGGCATATGGAATATTTATATCACTATTTATATTTGTATCTGTGTTTATGACCTTGACCACCCGAATTTTCCTATTTTGGGATAATAAAGTTTACCTTGACCTTGACTCTTTCAATACAATCTTATAGTTTTGATGTCCTCGCACAGTCAACGATGTCTTCCAAATGTTATTTCCTCCTCTTTCTGTGCAGCACCCTAGGGGAGGTCCCAGAGGTTTCGCCAGTCTCACCCAACAGCTCCCAGGACCGCTCCTCGGTGCGCTCACCCCTCTGCTCCCCTCTCAAGCGCCAGTCCTCTGTACACTCAGGTCGGCTGGGCAGCACCAAGAGCCTGTCAGCTGCCGTCTTCGCCGACAAGCCCCCACCAGTTCTGTCCGGAGGCGTCCAGTTCAGCAGCGAGGTTTCCCGCAGCGATGAGAACGTCCTGGATTCACCACGTCAGCGTAGGAGCTACGGCTCCTTTCCCTTCACGCCTTCAGCGGACTCCAACACCTTCCACCAGTACCGTTCTGCAGACTCCAGCATGTCTGTGGCCGACAGCGAGGCCTACTTCTCTGCTGCCGAGGACTTTGAGCCAATAAGCAGCGCCGACGAGGGTCCAGGGACGTACCCCGGTCGCAAGAAGAAGAGGAGGCAGCAGATGCAGCAGCCACAGCAGCCCCCGTATCACATGGAAAACTTCAGGTCAGCTTGAATGATAATGTACTTTAGAAAATGGAGCGTGGCATATCGATCTCAGCTTTAGTGGAACTTACAAAAGTTCTCAAAGTTAAAGGGGTTGGAACATTTGAGAGGAGACTGAGGTTGGTCAGGATGGTCAGATCAAGTACAAAGCTAAGCATGGGATTGAGGTGATGGTAGAGTCTCAGCTCACAGTAACATCAAAGGGTCTCTCGTTTCTCATCTGTAAGAGCAAATTAATTAATGACCTGTCTAGCAAGTTCTGACTTTGCCAGATTGCTTG